>NC_071125.1:9490000-9657500 GCF_024256425.1 Clarias gariepinus
GGCAAGACTGAATTGCCAAACATAGTTCCATAATTAACATACTACCCAGACATGGTCATGCATAATACATCACACATGCATAAAAGCACACGCGCACACACACACACATACACACAGCTCGTTACATGTTAATGCTAATGCCGGATAGGGCGAGATTGTGAATATATTTGTATATATAATTGTACCAAAAGAACTATTTACCATAACACACAGTCTGTATTATCCAGCATGGTAGTTATTGAAAAACAGCAATGGCAACAGTTAGCACTAACAAACTAAACGATTTAGATTTTAAATTGTTTAAAGTCTGGGAGAACTTCATACTAATGGTTAACAAGAGGTGGACCGAAACATTGAAGTGTGCCAAAACCGCCACACACAACAGTACCATTAATACACTAATCCATGCACCTGCAGAGCTAGAGCTTTGTGATTTAATCAATTACGCAATTCAATTGATGTTTCGTTGGGTCAGCTTTCCATTCAAATCTGTTCACACTTTTTAAATTATTTAAGTAAACTTTATGTTGTCAAGTAAACGTTAAGTGGTCTCAAATGAACACATAAAAAAAAATAGAAAAAATAGAAACCGCTTCTATCTTAAACAAATACTCCTGTTTTATAAGAGTATTACTGCTTATTTTCATTCCTTTTTTACCAACTTTATTCATTATAGTTCCTCATCTAGTGTACCAGGGGCGGGGGTCAAAAATGACCCGCGCTTTGATTAATTAAAGCTTCTGTTTTACCAGCGCTTTATGTTAAATGCTACGGTCTGCTGCTGTGCAGGTATGAACGTGTTACATCAGTTCATTTATACCTGCGGTGAAAGCAAAAATGGATTTCCTACTTTGTTGCACTGCGCAGTGGTTCCCAAACTGGGGGTCGCGGAATAATTTCATGCGGTTGCGAGAGGGATTAAAAAATTATGTCTTTTTTTGTGATTATAATACACACTTTTCATTATTACAAGTAAATGCTATAAATAAATAAAGATTTGTAAAGATATTACTGATTAAGTGTGAGTGTCAGCTCAGCCTTTTTTAAATTAAGAAATACAAAAGCTTGTTGACCGATGTGTAAGGTGTATTGAAAAGCAAGGAGATTATTTTGGAAAATTATGTCACCGAGTTACTAAAAGTTAATTAAAAAAAAATTCTACAACCAGAATGAGAATAATTTTTGACTGACCCTCATACATTACAAAGCTATAAATGAGCCTAATGTGCTCAGTCATAAGATCGATCCTTGGTAAAAAAAAAAAAAATAACTTTTTTTTTTTACCTCTTCACCTTCAAGTGTCGCCTTACAGAAAACTTTACCATATTAGCAACTATACATTTGGCTTTGATGTAAATGAGTCATTACTACAGTATAACAGTGATCGCATATAACAAACAAAGTCCAATAACATAAACCCTGTGTCTCTCTTTAGTCTTTATGTGTTCGTATAACTGCAGCATAATCCACGAGATGGTTTCAAGAGCACTTCTCTCTCTCTCTCAGAGCTGAGAGGCTTCACGAGTTTGTCTGAGTGGAGCGAAACTCCTGTACATTACACTATGATGATGTTGTGAAAGGTGTTAAGTTTGTAAAGACTGGGACTGAGGGAGAAGGAAGGCGAGGTGAGTTCATCTAAGAGTAGCTTTACTCTTGAGCCGCCGCTTCTGTCTCGCTGTCGGAGGTGTTATCGGCAGCAGCCTCTTTTTGTCTGCTGCGTTGTGGCGATCGATGCGGGTCTCCACCTCCACTGGCAGAGTGAATTTGTGAAAACAATCTATTCCACAGCAGGAGCATCACTGTTGGTTATAGGGGCGAATATTTAATGCCTGGACTCTTTACAGGTTGCTTCACCTCAGTAAATTTCTTATGAATTCACACACTGCAAATCAAGAGAAATGAACCGAAGAGTAGAAGAGATCATGTATTTAAAAAAAAAAAAAAACACATGTCTTGACTGACTGTTATCTCCTCCCGGGCAAAAAGAGAACTTTTTTTTTTTTTTTTCAATTTCAGAAAGCAAGATAACTTCCAGTCCAGTAACTTTAACCACAGAACAGGACTGCCCTGACGATTAATACAATATATGACACCTCACCATCTCACCCAAAACCAGTTCTTTTCCAAACTGTTGCCTCAATGTTAAAGTTACATACAGAACATCTTTGTATGCTGTAGAACTGCAATTTTCCTTTATTGGAAATAGGACGGAAACCTGGTTTGCCAGAAAATAAAACTTTTTAAGTGGAAGACTTCAAGTAGACTTCGAGAGTACTGAAACCAACCCTATTGATCGCCTTTGATCACGCACTTGAGATGGTGTTATTATAACAGCAAATGTTCCTTCCTTCATTCATTTTCCTTCCTCTTTTTTTTGTAGTAGGAACGGCAGCCACATCACCCATGATTTTTTGCCAACACCATCCACAAATTTCCATCTGAATCACCTTCAGTCTCTCCATCTATTCCCAAGCCAACTGTGATATAGCTTTGCTCCAGGACTTTTAGGGTCTGCCCCAGGGTCTTGTTTAAAGTGTCTGATACCAGCTCTATCGGTGGCATTACTTCAGTCAGCCGCCTAAACTGGGTCTTTACAATTCAGAGAAGCATGATGCTTTCCTGAGCTCGTCTCCTTGGTGCACAAGACAAACACAGCCAGAGGAAACCTCGTGAACTTTTCCTTCCTGTTCTTGCAACCTCAACTTCCCGGTCAGGGACGTCATGAGATCATGGACACAGCGCACTTTATTGAGAAAACTGTGCTTGACTCACGACCACAGGGGTGGTTTCACAGTCCACACTTGCGTGGTCCCGTCAACGTTTCAGTTCCTCCTTGCTGTATTATCAAACTGTTTTTCAGCGCTGCACCTAAACCTGGATTCAGGAGCACGTACTAAGATCTTAGACAAATTAGATCGGTCTTCCACCTACCTGTTTTTATTTTTGCCAAATAGATTGTAGAGGTCTGACTGGTGTATCAGGTCAGAAGTGTCACAGACTGCCATCAAGAAAATCCCAGCCGGAAGCAGAAAGAAACGAACTAATTTTACCACAAAACCCCAGTGTATGTTGGTGATACAGGAAGCACCATCCTGACCACTTGTTTCCTATTAGCTCCAAAGTCAGAGGCTTGTGATTGCCAGGTCAAAGTTCTCCTTTCACAGTTTCACGGTCTCGCTGCAGCAAAATCTACAGCTAAACCGTAGGAGGAGGGGTTCCTCTGTAATGCTGGTGATAAATACTATATTAGTACCCCACCACACTGGTCACAGGTGTGATCGAGGTCTTGGCCGGCGTAGATGCACAGACTTTAGATTTTTAGGTCTCGATGCGGTTTATTTCCAATGGCTTTCCTTAGGCGACTGTAACGGTGAAATTAGTCAAGTTTTATGAGGCGTTATATATATTTAAATATTCGTATATATATATATATATATATATATATATATATATATATATATATATATATATATATATATATATATATATATCGGTGGTTTTAATGCCAAGCTAAAACTGAAAAAAAGATTACAAGCCTATTTACAGCCTCACATTTATTCATGGGACTGTAGCTGGAGTTGGAGTAGTTCTTGTTTGTGTGTGTGTGTGTGTGTGTGTGTGTGTGTGTGTGTGTGTGTGTGCGCGCGCGCGTGTGTGTGTGTGTGTGTGTGTGTGTGTAAAAACACAGCTTGAAATAGACATTACCAGGAAGCCCTCAAGGCTAAACCACAAAAGGGGAAGTGAGCCTGATGTGCCTACAAGAAGAACTTGCAGTAACAGATACGGCATAAACAATAAAGAATAAATAAATAAATAAACAGAGATAAATCGCTCTTTAATGGTAAAGACATATTTAGTTATTTTATTTTTATTTGGAACTACTGGAAGTAAAGGAAACTAAGAGCTACTGTACTATGTGGTGCGCAGTGAAGAGAAAGAGAGAGTGTGTGTGTGTGTGTGTGTGTGTGTGTGTGTGTGTGTGTGTGGTGGCATTTTTTGACCACCGGGCCCCTTCCTCTTTACGCTTTAGTAACTTCCTGTGCTTCTTGCTATTTATTACACATTAAGGCACGGTTAATAAGCAGGCGATCCCTCTCAATGCAGGAGTCGTATAACGATTACTAGATGGACAAACAGTTTTAGCCGCAGTAACAGGAGTAGAGTGATCACCTTCCCGTTGCTGCTTTACTTTTTTTACCTACAAATGATATTTTAATCCTTTTTCTCAGGCTGTTTTTTTTTTTTTTTTTTTTAAGTGCACGATAAAAACGACGTGTTGGGATATACGCTACGAGAGAGCATCCGTTTCAGGACAAACTTGACAAGCTGATTCTAAGACCTGGAACTTGATGGCGGATGGAGGATGGAAGAGGGAGAATGGAGGATGCGATGTCTCAGGCGGGTTTTCATGTCGTCGCCTCAGCAGCACCCAAAAAAAAAAAAAAACTGGGATCATCTCCTTTGAGCTGACACGCGCCGCCGATCTGGCTCTAAACTCGCTGCGTGGGATTTTGCACGTCTCCCGTTTCATGCAGAGCGATAATGTGTTAACGGAACATTAAAGCCAAAAATAAATAAATAAATAAAAGTGTAGAATCGGCTTCGTCTAATGCTTTCTTTTGCCGTCTGCTCACATTTCCTCACGCTCTGCCAGTCGAGCGGTCAGTGGGAGTGCAGAAACGGAAAGACGTTAGAGCTCGTGCTGGAGGAAGATAAGAGCACGAGGATCCACAGACTGGATTCCGATACAAACCCTGACATGGAATTAAATCTCACGTCTTAATAACGGTTAAGCTGTTTTGTGGTGGTGTTATACTGATCGATACACATTACTGTCAAGTTCGGTGCCAGAGGGTCCCACACACACACACACACACACACACACACACACACACACACACACACACACACACACACACACCTACAGTTAGACTGAAGATCACATGCTTGATTGAGACTTGTTTTCTAGAATATTCCTAATCGAGAGGACATTCCAAGAGCCTCTGCTCCTTTTAATCTTTAAAACCTCAGAAAAAGAAGACATACTGAGTCCATTTCACCATTTCTTGTCCTTAAAAAAAAGTCCTTAAATGCTACCACCACACCTTAAACATGAACCTTGAACCATCGTCTTAAACTCTACTGGGTGTGAGATGCTGAGATGGTTCCTGTATTTTCATAACCATGCATGCGTTCGTCGTGTTACGTTACAAAAAACTCCAGCAGCTCATAAAAAACCCTGCAAGGCCCTTAAACTTATTTCTGCCCCAAGGGTGCTGTACCATAGCAGAGCCTGAACTCTGACCGCAACTTCCTTACAAGCTGGGAAACATGAGGAACTTCAGAAGAATTTCACAGAGCTGTAATGCGTTAAGACGAATAAAAACTTCTCCTTTAAACATGATCCCTGCTCCTAATACAACACAGAAAGAGTTGTATATTTATTTATTTTTAAAAATAATCATTTTAAGGCATTATAAAATACAGAGCAGAGTACGCTCGTCTACTTCAAATACATTTCATTTTAAAGAGAAGACACAGTACTGGAAAAAAAAACTCTTCTCCCTTCGTCACTTTAAATTACATTCAATTGTGTAGAATAATGAAATGGGAACAAATGTTTTACTGTGGGCAAAAAAATCTTAAAAGTTAAAAGATATAATTATAAAAAAGGTTAGTTTATGTAACAACTTAGCAGCAGCAAGCTCATTTCCCCTCTCGTCTGTTGTCCAACCTCTCAGCCTTCAGCATCATTAGTATATTAATCACCGACCTGATCATCCGTCATCATCTGCACCCGTTTTATGCTTGAATGATTCATAGATCACTGTGTGGCTTTTAATTAACAAACGCATTCCTCTGAAACTGGTCAGGTACAGGGAGTGGACTGAGAATAAGGGACAAAAAGTCCTCCAGGAGGTATGAAGAACTATTCCTCAAAACTACATTAAAAATAAAAGACTGACTGGCTGAAGAAATGAGGAGTAGCTGAAGACTTTTGTCCTAAATTCATGGTGCAGAACTGTATAAATAATATTTGATCTGTTTCTTAGCTGTTTATGACATAAATTCACATATTTTTTTTAACTGAGGATAGATTTTTTTCCCTAAATCAATAAAACATCTTTAAAAGAATCATTCTGTTTCTTATTTAAACCCTGTATGGTACAAAGATTGTACGGGATGTGGATAGAGCAGCAACATGAAGATTTAGGATAAATGTACTGTAGCACTTCACTAGTTGAAAATTTAACATTATGATTTGTTTGTTTTTTTAAGAAAGTCTTAAAAACTTTAATTGCCAAAAAAAAACACTCTTCTTTAAGAAAAAAGAACACAGGAGGGTTTACCCTTTTAAAGTCAAGCAGCAAGAATCTGTGCGGAAACATACTGTAGCACCGGACTGATTTATAAAACAACTGCTTATACTTTTTAAAAAAGTGTAAATTGTGACTGCTGAATCGTAACATGGGAATGACGTCGCAAAGATGAAAAACTAAAATGTGCACATTATTACTGTATTATTATTATTATTACACAGAAAGAACAAAAACAACCATAAAAACATGTGATCTTATAAATCTATGCTATCTATTGCCTGTGCAAAAAAAAACTTTTAAAAACTTTTTTAAAAATTGTAAAAAAAAAAACATTTATTTAAAGTCATGTTTGTATAATTTAATACATAAAATGTAATAAAATTTAGTTCATCATATTGGTTGTGTGGAAAAAGAAAAAAAGGATGCGTCACCCTGTACTGCACAATCCTGAGCCATATATACACAGACTTATATACATATACACCCTCTCACAAAAGTAAATACACCCTTCTAATTTCAGCGTTTTTAACGTTTTAGTATATCATCTTAATGGACGATACTGTAGAAATGAAACTTATATCTATATATACTCAGCAAAAAAAGAAACGCCCCTTTTTCAGGACTGCGTATTTCAACAATAATGTTGTAAAAATCCAAATAACTTTACAGATCTTCATTGTAAAGGGTTTAAACAATGTTTTCCATTCTTGTTCAATTAACCATAATTAATTAATTAACATGCACCTGTGGAATGGTCATTAAGACCTTAACAGCTTACAGAAAGTAGGCATTTAAGGTCACAGTTCTAAAAACGCAGGACACTAAAGAGACTTGTCTACAGACTGTGAAAAACACCCAAAGAAAGATGCCCAGGGTCCCTGCTCATCTGCGTGAACGTGCGTTAGGCATGCTGCAGGGAGGCATGAGGACTGCTGATGTGGCCAGGGCAAAAAAATCGCCATGTCCGCACTGTGAGACGCCTAAGACAGCCCTACAGGGAGACAGGAAGGACAGCTGATCATCCTCGCAGTGGAAGACCACGTGTAACAACACCTGCACAGGATCGGTACATCCGAATATCACACCTGCGTGACAGGTACAGGATGGCCACAACAACTGCCCGAGTCACACCAGGAACACACAATCCCTCCATCAGTGCTCAGACTGTCCGCAATAGGCAGTCCATGAGAAGGAGATGCACTGCAGTACTTCAAGCAGCTGGTGACCACACCAGATACTGACTGGTACTTTTGATTTTGAGCCTCCCTTCATTCAGGGACACATTGTGAAACATTTATAGTTTATGTCTTATAGTGTTAACTCTTTTAGTTTTCATACAAATATTTACACATTAAGTTTACTGAAAGTGAAAACAGTTGAAAGTCAGAGGACGTTTCTTTTTTTGCTGAGTATATAAGGATATATTTTATAGTCGTCTATGTGCAGCTTGTATAACAGTATAGATTTACTGTCCTGTGAAAGTAACTTAACATACAGCTATTATTGTCAAAAGTGCACCCTACAGTAAGTGATAACAGCTGTAGATCTTAACCAAGCAAAGTCACGTGACCTATTCATCATGTTTATGTGTGTGTCAGTGGCTGAGTACTGTGTGTCTCACTTTTCATTTATACAGTATAATAAAGTGGTTGCTGAAATGTCAGGGGTGTAGATACTTTTGAGAGATATTTTTTAGTTTTTCTATTGAGCCCTATCTATCTATCTATCTATACAAATAAGAGCGACCACAGCAGATATACTGTATTTCAGACCTTTGGAAAACACTGGAGCAGGCAACCTCATGATTCCGCTGGGACACGAACTTCTCGAACTGCTGCTCGCGCACCTTAGGGGAGGGAATAAAGGGCAGATGTACATGATGGCTTCATGCTGCGACAGGACAGTACGACTGACATGAGAGAATGCACTCATCAGTAGCATTTACAAAACAAAATAACTGATCAGTGGAAGAAAAGTGGACACTACTGACGCTGTATGTGGTTGAGATTTCGTTCTTCTACCGTAATATTTTTATTCATTTTCAATACAAATTATTTTGTGCGATCTTTTCCTTGACAATTTCGATCCAACTCCATCGACGTTTAGAGGAAAGAAGTTAAACTAATAAATGAATAATCCTTTCTGAAATTCCAATTCTACTCCTACTGCTATACAAACACAGCGCTCGAGTGGAGTTGCTCATTTGTATGTATGAGAATGTAGATTGATTTTCTCATCAAGAGATGTAACAAACACACTCCTTACCTGCTGGCCTGGAATCGGTGTGGGTGAAGAACAGCTTTCCTGGGCTTTGGAGCTCACGATCCCACCTGCGTGGCCGCTAATCGCACATCCCTCCTGTCAGTACAAACGCAAAACACACTCGCGTTATTTTTTTTTCTCTTAAGAACTAACCAACCGGCGCTGCTTTTAACAGGATCTTCCTTCACGTTTATTCCACACCTTCGCCTCTCTATTAGACTCTTTCTGAATGATGATAATTTATGTGTGTGCGTGTGTGTGTGTGTGTATGTGCGTGTGTGTGTAAGAGAGAGAAAAGAAGAAAAACTGGCCAAGTCAGAATCGCTTATTCGGCACTCCTCCTCGTGCGGCGCTCCGGCCTGGAGCTTTCTCAGGCGTCATGAATAAAATATCAGCATGCAGCGCAACATCTCTATCAAACGCCGCCGATCAGGAGGGAGATCAACCTTCTACACACGTCCGTCCCCCCCCAAGCACACACACTGACACACACAGCGCGCTCTCATGCCAGAAGCATGTAACGCTCAGGCGTGTTAAGTGTCCGGTCACGCTTCGGCGTAAAACAGTTTTCTCGTTCTGATTCCCTGCGGCTGCACGCGCACGAGGGTGAGAGGCTGTTTAATCAAACCTCCGCTTAAACCTGATTCTATCCCAGGTGTGTACATGTGTGTGTTTGCGCGTGTGTGTGTGTGTGTGTGTGAGAGAGAGACAGCACTACTCGGAGAGCCTCAAAGGTGCCATGGCAACAGCTGCTACACGAACAAAGAAGCAATTAAAGGCCCTCGGCTGAGCCGGGCACATCACACACACATCACATACACACACACACACACACACACACGCTTTCTGTTTCAGATGTGCGAGTAAAATAAAGCTGATACTCGACAGTCGGTTAGCCGCTAAAAAATAAATAAATAAAAAATATCACACTTTCCGTTAAAAAAGCTACATTAACACGCCTGAACTCAAATATGCAGATTCTCAAAACCCATAACTTCACGGATCCTAAAATCAAATACCATTAAACCGCACGCTACATATAGCACACAGTACACTACGCGCTTGTTCGGATCCGATTTCCTCTGGAAGTCGAGGTGATTTTATTAAGATCTTACTCGCAGGGGTTTCACTCACATCAAATTCATCGCCTGTGTCATATTTTTGAATGCTTGCGTCTGATGAAACGCGCAGGTAATAAACATCCTTCAGAAGTGACATCATTACTTAAGAAAGCGCTCGCTCAAAAGTATTGATATTACATGCAGAACGATCGAATATTCACAAAACATTTTAAAAAGCATCTCTTCGGGTAAAAATAGAACAATCGGAGCGATCATGTGACCTGAAGGCTCGAAGCGTGTCGGTGTGTGTTAAAACAAAGTCGCTTAAATTTATTTCTTTTTTTTCTTTTTAAAGCATTGAATTTTTAATGGTGGGACCATACGTGCATTCAAGCACACACACACTTCCACGGAGATCACTTATCTCGTATTTATATCGATTGCAACTGCTGCAGACGTCGTCCAGACGTGTAACGTTACACTACAGACATGAATCCGGAAACCGTATCCGGTCTCAACGCATCGTTTTGCTGTTTAAAAAAAAAACAAAAAAAACAAAGCTTTTCCTCCGTGACTCGAAACTTAAAGAGGGTAGAGACAGGCTTCAAAAAAAAGAAGAAGAAAATAGCCATAGTGGATGGAAGCCTTTTTTAAAATCGGAGGGAAAAAAAAAGAAAAGAAAAGAAAAACATGACTGAGACGGGGACAAAAATAAAATCTTGTTTTTCCTGAGCCGAGTGTCAGGGTTGTGGGGTCACGTCTCCTCTAGCTGAAGTGCGTCAAACATCAATGTGACTTTAAGGTCAGGAGTAAAGGAAGCAGGACTGCATGGTGACAGAGAGAGAGAGAGAGAGAGAGAGAGAGAGAATGTAAACAAATGAAAGGGATTTCAGAATTAGTTTTTTTTTCTGATCTGCGACATTGTGTAATATTTATATATAATGATATTTTTAGATATTTTAACCCCCTCCTTACTGTAATAAGTAATAAGACAGTACACTTCGAAACAAGACACACTGAATTGCCTTCTTCGCTAACTTTTCGTTCAGAGAGAAAAAAAATACAAAGAAAAATAAATAAAGTAAGTCCCCACAGGAATGTCACAATACTTTAGACACGTGCAGAGTGGGTCTGTCCACGGTGACGTGTTTTATCAGTTGGACATACAGTATACTGTGTATCAGAAGTCCTTGTCATTATTCTTCAACTTAGAGAGAGAGAGAAAGAGAGATAAGGCTTCCCACTTTTGTTTTTTAGACAAGGGTTACAAAAGTTAAATGTAGACTGGTGGAGAGAGAGAGAGAGAGAGAGAGAGAGAGAGAGAGAGTGGTTCTTATGGAGTCGACTGATCAGGAATGGAAGCAAAAAAATAAATATATATATATATGTTTTTTTTATTTTTTATTATTATTATTATTATTTCCTCCTGGGAAGCTCATCACGTCACCTACGTGGGGCAAACGTGTGCTGAAAGAATGTATTTATTCTGATGAGATGGAAATGATCAGATCGTTTGTTTACTGTACATGAGTAATATTTACCTACTGAACATCAGATCATCATCCTGATCGGGGCGGGTCAGGTCAGAGTGATCTGATTTTCAGCTAAAACAGAATAAAAGTGCATCGTGTGTATTTGTAATCGCCTCGATCGTAACATCCTGACCCCATCGAATATCTGGATGAACTAAATAACATAACACATAAAGAATGATGGACATTATTACTTTGTCTATCTTTCTCTATCTGTCTAACTAAAACATAGTGTCTGTTTTTTTTCTTTTGACACTATGTTTTAGTTAGTGTGCTAGCTCCGCCCACCAGCCTCTGATATATGAAGATGCACCATTTTTCCAAGAGCTCATATTTAAGGTACGTACAGTACTGTTAGTTATTCAAATTCACCTTGTCCGTGATTTTGTTGAACGGATGTCCCACATATACCTCAAATTATCCGCCGGTGTTATCA
The DNA here is from genome assembly GCF_024256425.1 of Clarias gariepinus. NCBI lineage: Eukaryota > Metazoa > Chordata > Actinopteri > Siluriformes > Clariidae > Clarias > Clarias gariepinus. The sequence goes on from NC_071125.1 coordinate 9,501,612, forward strand.
ACTACTAGGACGTGATTACTATCAGGAAGTGATACATTACTTGATCTTGTAGCCGTATAATTGTCTCTTTTTATGCAGCTCATTTTTAAAAGAACGTCCAGTCCTGAGGACACACTCGTCGCTCTGAAACTGCAGGTGAGGACACACAGAGACGGTTTAATTTCCTGTTGAATATGGAGCGACTCGGGGTTTGACAGCCGGCCTCCTGGTTCAGATCGATCATTAGAGTCGTTGTCTTTCTTAATTTACTAGCTACACGTCTCTCTCTCTCTCTCTCTCTCTCACACACACACACACGCACACACACACACACAGACATGTGTTTGTCGTGGTATTCTTAACACTGTAGATAATATTGCTCAACATGACCAAAGCTGAACACACACACACACACACACACAAACACACACTTCTCTATGAGATAAGCCAGGATTATAGCCCAATTGTGTGTGTGTGTGTGTGTGTGTGTGTGTGTGTGTGTGTGTGTGTGTGTGTGTGTGTGTGTGTGCTTATATGTGATGACATCGTCCTCTCAGAGGTGACACCATCATCATTAATCCAAATGCTAGAAATATTTTTCACCATCTAGAAAACAGTCCACACACACACACACACACACACACACACACACACACACACACAATCCACAGTGACATCATATTAATCAGAGGTCAAGCCAAAGCCAAAGATTAGCGCCGCATTCATGAAAGCCCTCAGAGAGAAAACGCCCCGTTCGCGTCACTCACGCTGACGAGCGTCAATCAGGTTGCTATGGCAACAGCTCCAGGGTCAGGATCTCATGATATAACTCTGAAAGCTGATGTATATTCATTTCCCCTGTGAGCACACGTGTGAGTGCACACACGCACATCACACACACAACCCCGTGTCACACGCTGTGTAAATAACCGTGTGGTGGCTTTTATTATTGATCATCACACGTCACTGTTTTGACCGGACGCCTGGACAGATACTGTATACTGTCCATACACTTTTAGTTATACACAGTTTAGTATGTAGAGCAAAAAATAAAGGCGCATTACAGAGGCAGGGGAGAACAGAGTGTTAGATGGCAATCCATCACGCTGACGTGCAGGTGAGAGAGTTAATGGAGAATGACCACTTAAAGGACGAAAGCTTAAAGGGGTGCTGGAGCCGTCATGAAGGAGAGCACAAAGAGAGCCGTGGGAAATATGGCAGAGGACTTTCTGTATTATACTATTGCTCTCTCAAGTCCAGAGAGAGAGAGAGAGAGAGAGAGAGAGAGAGAAGAAGAAGTAAAAGTGAGGGAGGAGTGAGAGAGAGAGAGAGAGAGAGAGAGAGAGAGAAAAGGAGAGAGAGGAGCAAGAGAGAAGAAGAAGAGAGAGAGATGAAGAGAGAGAAGGCGAGAAAGAGAGAGAGAAGGCGAGAGAAAAAGAAGAAGAAGAAGAGAGAGACAGAGAGAAGGAGGGAGAGAGAGAGAGAGAGAGAGAGAGAGAGAGAAGGAGAAAGAAGAAGAAGAGAGAGAAAAAGGGAGAGAAGGAAACAGAGAGAAAAAAAGGAGGAGAGAGAGAGAGAGAGAGTATACTGGTAATGTAGAAGACCTGAAAGAGGACAGAGCTTTCTTACAGAACACTACTTAAGATTTGGTGTGTTGTCCCTTTTGAGATGCTTTTTGTTCACCACGAAAGTAAAGACTAATGCGATCGAGATCAGGTTCACCACAAACAAACCAATCCAGAGAAAAAATGAGAGAAAAGGTGAATGTAAAGGGATTTCTGGATTTGTTACTTTATTAGGACGATGTGTCATATTTATATATTACAATATTTTTACATGGTGTTTTACAGGAAACCGACAGGAATCTTTCCGATTAGAGATTCTAACTTGACTGTTTAGACGGACGCTGATCCGATATATGTTTACATGCACAGAGCATTTCATCAGAATATAACTTGTGTATACTGACATGTACAGCGTGGGTCTATACACTGTGATGTGTTTAATCACCTGGACATATAACAAAAGAAGTTTTTTTTTCATTTAACTTAGAGCAGGATTAGACTTCCCACTTGTCCATCTATGATTGGCTGGATGCTTCACAACGTGTAATATGTGAGCCAATCAGAGATTCCTTTTCAGCCAGAGACCAAAAACCAGTAGATGAATGTCTGAAGACTGTTGTGGTTATTATGAAGTCTACTGATCAGGAATGGAAGCTAAAAAAAAAACAATAATAATAATAATAATAATTAATAAAGATCTTCCCGAAAACTCGTCACATCACGTTATGTTTCCCGTGCTAAAAAAAATATTTATTCTAATAACAGATAAGCCAACTTAAAAGAACGACGCTTGTAAAGACGGATTATGCGATCGAGATTGAGACCTGATCACTACAAACAAATCAGATCCAGTGTTTTTTTTGGGACGGGACGGAGAAAATATACAGTAAAGGGTATCGGAGCGGTTGTTCTGGTTTACACCCGAGTGCGACTGCTGTGATCAGATCCGCCTAAATGAACCACGCCAAAGGGGAAACAAACCAGACCGAACAAGGCTGGAGATGAGATTGCGGAGATGAGGGTGGAAAAGGCTGTAATATCCAATTTGTAATAAAAAACGAATGGAAAATTCAGGCAACAAAACAGAACTGACTGCATTAATCAGCAACATAACAGCGTCCGCAGATCGGTAGAGTGAAGAGACAAGACGAGACTAGGGTGTAAATGTCCTTATTGACTTTTACATCAGGAAATCAGACTGCAGGAAGTGACATGAATGATGAAGATGATCGGTTTGATGACTTGTTTTCCGCTTACAAATTCTTAATGAACAAATTTATTATTTGTAGGCATAAAAAAAAAGTTTGTTGGCATCTTTCAGTTAAACCAGGATGAAACATTTTAATGTAAATTAAATTAATTAATTAATTAATTAATTAATTTAAAAAAATTTAAGCCGATTTAAACTTTTAAAGTTAGGAGTTATGCCTGGAGTTTAAATATGTACAAGAAGTGTTCAAGACAAACAGGGACCTGTGATGAAAATTTTCTTGTGAATGCAGATTCAAAACCGACTGATATTTACACAAGATTTTGGTGATGAGACTCTTTTTAAAGAAGGCTGTATGTCCGTGAATGGCTGATTTCACTTCTGTCATTCGCACGAACACTCACAGCGAGTGGAACATCTGATCAATCAACATATAACTTCGTCATGTTGTCCACTAACTGTGGGAACTGTCCACACAATCATCACCTGCACATTACAGGAACTCGACTGGGAGTTATTCCCACGTCCTCCTGACAGTCCTGACCTCGCTTCAAAAATAGGCTTCTGGCTTCTACAGTCTTGTCAATCCATCCATCCATCTGTCTGTCTCGTTCTCTCACAGACATACCTCTTCTTCTGAAGAAAAGCCAAACCTTCAAGCTCGAGTCTAAGCTCAGAGATATTCCCCATCTTCTGGGGACCGGATATAAAACCTTGATCACACCTACAACTGTAAGTGCGTCAGCCGTGTTCTTAACCACAGCTATAAAATGCCTACATGCTTTCCGCTGCATCATAAAACAAAACAATAACCACGTCTCCTCTTCCCACCACCCCCACTTCACCCCTACACACACACACACACACACTCCTCCTCCTCCCTCTCAGTAGTTAAAAACGACTGTTCTTTCCTTCCACAAATAAAAAAAAAGGAAATCACTGCACCCTTCAAACAAGTTATTATTATTATTATTATTATTATTATTATCGAGCACATAAGGAGGCTGGCTGGTAGTTAATTTTGTTTAGAAGTCAATTTTAGCTTTTTGGCTCAAGGACCAAATTATTTTCAAATCAGCCAAAAACAAATATACTTTTGCTTCCCTTAATTGCTGATAGAGGTTACAATTAAAACTTATTTTAAATAATTAAAAAACTATTTTTTAATTAAACCATTTAAAATGTTCAATAATTTAATAAAATATTTAATATAAAACTGTTAAAGTGCAAAATGCAAAAAAGACATGACTCTTTTTTTATTTTATATTTTATTATTTCTTACATTAAGTACTGACCTTCCTTTAAACAACAACAACTGTACGGGCATGTTATTCACAAGTTCTGACGCGTATCTTTCTTGTTACACATGGTTACTCACGACTCAAACGTCTGTTGAATTCTTTGTCTCTTTTTTTTTTTCAACATCAAAATTCAACAGTTCTTGCAGTTTCTTGCATAAATCCACTGTGGTTACAAGTCGTTTGCTGTGTCCTGTAGCTTACGGTCTTAAATTATTTGTTGTATCTTTTAGCTTACGGGATTACGGTCAAAAGCTTGTGTTCTCCACACTTCCGTATCTTAACAACAACTAACGTGCGTGATAGACATGCAGCTACACAACTATGGAATGATGTAAAAAAAAACAAAGAATAAAGTGATGTCACAGTACAACTTACAAGTATCATACTACAGTAAGTGCTTAGCTAATAAACTAAATGCTTAACTAATAAACTTAATGCTTAACTAATGAAATAGAAATAAACACAACAACAAATTTATAAAGTTAAATATGGCTCTTACAACAACAATATAATAATAATAATGATAATAATAAAGCAGAACATCTTTGGCTGAAGAAATTTTATATTGCCAAGTTAAATGAAACGAAGCTTATGTATATATAATAAAGCTATAGCACAAGACGTGATTCTTGTCCTCATTTAAGTACATGAATATCAGGGAATTAGCATTATTTGGCAACCCCTAGTGAGAACAGAGCAATAAAAGGAGTAAGCGAGGTTGTTTGAGCGGAAAAAAATGTGAGAAAGCGCACAAAAATGCATCAGGAATGAGCCTTGAAACTGTCGCACTATGATGAGAAATGAGTGAGATTTATAACGCAACCCAAAAAAAATCAACCTAAAAGTGGGACTGCTGGAATCCCACATTTATCTGAACGCTGCACGGTTACACTATTTTTAAGAGGATTAGTCGTTAACATTTCTATTCCAGTTTCAATGCAAAGTTTATTTCAAAAATTTATTTACATGTTTATCAGCTCAGACATGACGTCTAAAGTGTGTTGGTTTAAGTTAAGGAGATTTTAACATCTACGAATAAAAAGGGGAAAAAAGGACATTTGTTTCAATTTGTGGAAAGACTCAACACTTGAGGTGTGTGTGTGTGTGTGTGTGTACAGTAAATTATACTCGCAGTAACATGAGATAATTTACATTTATAATAAGATCAGGTTTTTAAAGCTTTACACGATGTTACGCCTCTTCTCAGGTTTCTTGTTTACAGCTTGGTTAAACTCCCTCCTTAGGTCCCTATAAACCTATACACCATATATACTACTGTATAAACTATACATACAAGCCATGTTAGTGTCGGACCAACGAATGTGTTTGTGTCTACGTGACTTTTGTATATGAATAGAGCAGCATACACTTCTGTTAAATCATATTAAAGCTGCAAAAGCTCTGCGATTTGTTGCAAATTTGATGCAACTCGATTCAGGGACTCAACAAGTGAAGTCGGCAGAATTCACATCTGGGCGAATGTGAGAAGCGGGAAAACACGGCAGCGCTCCTGTTCCTCTTATTCACTGTGATCACACCTGAAGCTCAGGGAATCTACAGAGGAGAAACAAGGTCGGAAAATGTGTTTTCTAATAAGAAGTAAACAATTCTCTTCCTGAACAAATGATGTACTATAATAAACAAACAACTAACATACAGATTAACAGGATTTCTTGATTCTGATTTTTTTTTTTTATTGATTTTCAATCGCAAGTGGCTGACTGGTCGCTATCGACTACCTCGACAACCTAAACCTTATCAATTTTAATATCATCTCAAACTGCAGATAATCTTTTTTATTTTTGGTTTGCTTAAATAAGCATCAATTTAATAAAGACACACAAATACTGTTCCTTAAAATAACTAATCAGTGTCTCTAACTATATACCTGCTAAATTGTAAAATATCACTAGATCCTCCTTCTGATTTAAATTGTTTACTAAATTTCTGATATTACTTATTTGGCAAAGAAAAATGTTAACTTATCTTATGGTCGTCATCTCATCTACCTTCTTGTGTTTGGCACAAGTGGCTCATCTTCTCCCTCTGGAAAAACGTACATATGACTTACAGAACAAATCTGAACTATTCTGGCGGATATGGTCCCTTTGTGAGATCTACTTAAACAATCATGACTCTTTCTTTATCTTTTATGTTTTCTTTTACCGGACTGTTGTTGTTTTTTTATGTTCAGTCTTTTATATTAACAGATTATTGTTTGTGTTGAAATGTTTACTGTGGGTGTCAATTGTATATTGATCTGGCTCTGCTTTTTTGATGTTGTTAAATATCAATAAAAATAAAATAAAAAAGAATTTTACTTCTAACACAAAAGTCTTAATTTCTGCTCCTGTGTCTAAATAAAAACAATCCTTGCTTTCATATTTCCGGTGCACAATAAAAGCAAAGCTTATCGCGATCAGATGCTGGAGGCAGTGAAGCAAAGTCCAAGGTCAATATTTCACAATCAAATGTTTCTAATTTATTATGGTTTAACAAGATGTAGATTACATAAGAGCCCGCCACCTTTATCTCACTGAACTGCTCAACTAGAACAAAAGAAACCCAACCCCCAGCTTGGAATTCCTACTCGGAAAATTGTGACGACGTCTCCTTGACCCCAAATTGAAGTGCATGAAGTCGTGTCGACACGGCTGCTCACTACCCTCTAGAAAGGGTGTTTATTTTAGATCTAATCAGCATGAATACACAGTGACTGGTTACATACATTGTCTTAAGCGGTTTAGATATGCGTGTGCGTTAGTAATGACTCAAAAAAAGATTTGTTAAGTTTGATGAACAAGATTCAAATAACAGGGTCTTTGAATGATCCAAACTTCCCACCACTAGTGCACGGTTATTCCTAATCTGTAGCTTGAAAATGCTGTGATTCCTTGTTCTGTCATCCCCTAGGCAAAGCTCCAAACATTGCAGTTAGGAGATGTTGATTTAGGGTAAAGCATAAATGCAAAGCTCAGTGAGGCTTTATCCTTACTACATCATGCTGCTGTCTGTTGCTATAACATACAAAAGTACATAGTCAAGCTTTAATGCACCAAAAAAAAGTACATTTTATTTGGAAACTTAAAGGGAACAGATAAATAGTCATTTGCACAAGCTTAAGTGTGTGTTGCTTCTGTGCGGGTCACTCGCTCCGATCAACAAGTCAACCTTGACGAATCATATCTTCACGTGTCTCACTCCGTACACCCCATATGGATCATGTTTGAGGCATCTTAGTTCCAGTGAAGAGAAATTTCACTGCTACAGCAAAGAGAGACATTGTGAAGTTCTTTTCCTCGTGTTGTTTTTTAAACAATCCCACCTACTGAGACTTGGTGCCATCGCAATTTTGTCAGTCGGGTTTACAAGATTAATGGCAGGCTTAGTCATCACGCACGCAGGAGACTCAATTAGTGCCGACGCACAGCGGTGGCCGCGGCGTGCATTAAACACAGCTGACTAATATAACGATACTTCCTGTCCAAATATTTACAGCTGCGCATATTATCGGCGGTGTTCTCCGACCTGAGCTTCATCCTACGGCACGATCTAATTAAATCTCCTGCTTCTACACGACAAACACGAAACTCGGTAAAGCTTCCTTCTACAGACGTGCAGGGGAAGTCCTGGGCTATTTTCAGAACGTGATGCTGATGACATAATCCAGATGAAAGGCTGCGAAACCAATTATTTTATGCCCCCCCCCTCCTCCCTTAAAAAAAAAAATTTAATATAAGACAAGCTTTCCAGAGCAAACGTTCTCGATCTGATTCAACTCGGGGTTAAATTTTAATGTACAAACTACAGGTTATTCAGTTCTGCTGTTCATGTTAGACTGTAATAATTAACTATAATCAACACGTCAATTCAGCACTACAGATTATTAGAAAAGTGCCGATGAATGGTGTGAGAAAATAAACAACAACGACATGCCCTCCAGGTGAGGTTACCTGGAAGCTGAGTCAATGTGAGACGTTTCCAGAAAGACAATGAGAAAGAAGTCCAGTTGACGTGACTCAGTTTCCAGATGACGACGAGGTGGGTGTGCAAGTTAAAACAGCACACCTCAAAGTGACACACCGCAGCCAGATGGCGATTTCTCTGTTTATTAAGAGACCAAAAAAAAAAAAAACATTGTACACTTTATCTGATTACAGTTACAGTTGCATGGAACATTTGCAAAACAATATGTTCATCATCTTCACCAGCCTCTTTTTTTTTTCCTCTCTGTCCTCTATCCTCTACTGTTTCAAAGTGCAGACAAAACCAGTTCACTATACAAATTGATTCTTCCCTGTAATAAAAACATGTAAACTGAAACACAGCTCGTTCTAGAAAAATAAATCAACACCGACTCAACAAGCAGATTTAAGTTTTAATAAGAGATCATTTTATCTACAATGAAGGCAAAAATAAAAACAAGTTCATTTTGGCTACTGATGATTAGAATTAGGTGCGGTTATAGCAATTATATCAATAAGACAAGACGTACTTCCCAGAACTGTGTGCGTGTGCATGTCTTTATTATGTCAGACTTAAAGAAGTGAAGTATGAGCGTGGGATCCTGGGATCGTACCAAGATTACATCAGCACAGCTGCTATCCGCACCCTACACACAAAGCTGTGCGGGAAATGAGGTTACATGAGTAAGGACGGAATGTAAGTGAAACAGAGAGAAAGAGAGAGCGAGAGACAGATGTAGACATGTCAACTGTGAGAGAGAAAGATGTAGAGAAAAAAGAGAGAAAAAGAGAGAGATTCATTATGTCTGCTTACAAACACTCGATGCAATGACATCACAGTTTGTGTTTTTCCATCCCTCCACCCGTGACTTGTTTGTCCTTTTCTCTGGACATCCTTTACTTCACATTCATTCTGTCTTGAAAAAGGGGCCATCGGCTTCCTTACACATTTGTGTGTGTGTGTGTGTGTGGTGTGTGTGTACTGAACCATGGCAAACAAAGTGTGAAGAAAGGAGGACACTTTCACCCAGAAAAACAGCCTGAAACTCTGAAGAGTTATGAGCAATAAACTATGCAGTAAAGCCACACACACACACACACACACTTGAAAGACAAACCCATTTTTATCTCCTGACGGTCACACATTGAGGTGTTCCCTTATGCTATGGTTTCTTTTATAACTTCAGCAGAGGCGGAGCACAGCCGGTGGAGAAGCAGACGCATCCCTCTGTCATCTAAATCTCTCTCTCTTTCTTTTTCTCTCTCTCTCTCTCTCTCTCTCTCTCTCTCTGAGTATTTCTGAGTAAGACGCACACAGCCTCTTCTGTCCCGAGGCGATCCGATTTCTCCACTTTTCTCTGTAAAGTGTGTTGTCATTTGGCTGTAAAGCAGATTAGTGTATAATTATGTAAACATACTCAGCATGTCATCGTGTGGAATATATACAGTACGTTGCCGATGTTCTGCAGTCATCGGCTTGTAGAGACTGTTTTTATCCTTTATACAGTGAAACTGTTTTACATCAGGAGTGAATCTGCATAATAAGTGTTAATGTTCCTTGTTTTGATTTTATCTAAAAGCTTTCCCAAACCCTCGTCCTGGTGTCCCTGACCTGAGTACAGTCCCCGACTTACAAACATCCAAGTTACAAACACAGACATTCGAGTTTTCCGAAGATACAAATGGACTGCAGATCTACAGCCTTTCATAGGCGCAAAAAAAAAAAAAATCGTATATCCTATGTGTGCGCATGTGGCACATCGTATGTGGATGCAGGAGAAATGAGTCGGCATCGCTGGTTTCAATGATGCAGTCCGGGAGTACGGTGATAATGTCTCTCCTGTAAATTTAAGCGCCCACTAAACATCATGTAGCGCTGTTTCCCCTCCAATGTCTTCCCAGGTTTTCTTTGCGTCACTGGGATGCCCCTAGCGATTTTAAAGGCGCAGTCTTGCGAGGCTTTAAAAACCTGTGTTTGTGGGTTTTTTTTGTCTTTTATGCTTTTTATTGTTTTGTTTGTGTCAAAGGTGTATAAGACTTTCTTGGTCAGACTTACAAACGAATCTGACTTACAAAAAAATCAGACTTACGAACATGCTCCCGGAAACAGAGGGCTTCAGAAACTCCTGATATTCTGGAAAATTGTAGAGACAACATACCACAGAATTGCGTGGAAAACCACCAGCGAGCACAAATTCTGCATGCAGAAATGCAGCATACGAGGTCATGGCAGAATGGCTAGACTGGTTCAAGTTGACAGAAAGCCTTTAGCAACTCAAATAACTCAAAAAATACTCTTTTGTATTTGTTGCGAGCAGAAAAATATCTTGCAACAGGTTAATTCTTGAGGCTGATGAGCTAAGATTAAACAATACAAACTGTGACTTGTTATTAGTGCTGCACAACGAATCACATAAAAACCTAAATCACAATGTGAACCTGTGCTATTATTTAAGCACAGCAGGATCCAATTTATTACAAGTAATTTAATGAGAATCTATGTAGAGTTTGTCAATAATTATAACAAAATATTTGTTTATTATTAAAAAGAAATTTAGTTTGCAAATAATTATCCTCTTAATAAGATTTATATATATTTATCAGCAATCATTTAGTGTTTTTGGTGTTTTGGTGTTATTGTCAATTATTTGGTGTTGGTCCAGATTATTACATTTAAATAAAAAACTGCTAGTTTACATGGTTAAATAGCACACAGTTTAAATCACAATAAAGCAATACATTGTGCAGCTGTACTTGAAATGGAAACAGATAAGAGAACGTTGCCTGCAATCATTAGTTTGAAAAAAAAAAAAAAATCAGCTTGAGTTGTGATGGACAAATGTAGGCCTAATTTGCTTTCCTGGCTTTTTCTTAAATTGTAATTGATCCCTCATACAGCTTCTAATTATCCTGATTCCTTTGATTGACTTCAAAGATTTTTTATTTAATTATAAGATTCTTCAAGTGGCTTAAAAGATTTTATTGATCAGCAAAATAATGATCCTCATACCAATCATTTGGTACTGTAAATGATGTACTATTTTCTATATACTATTTCTAATAACTTTATTAAAATCTTATAAGTACATTATAAATACTTTTAATGAATGGTTGATCCAATCAAGCTGAGCCTATTTCACTTAAGCTGAAGTTATAGAGCAGCTCAGTCAAATTAGCTGCTGAAATGAGTTCCTAACCTAAATACTATTTAAAAAAATTTTTTACACTGCAAACACGTCAAAATAAAATATGCATATGTATGCATTTATTTGTTATAAATAAATACTATCCTAATCCTGAGCTTAATACATGATCTTCCCCAAATTCTGCCAATAACATTTCAATCATTTTGTCAAAAGCTTCAAATCACAGTCAATTTCAGAAGACGACTTACCTGAGTGACAGTGTAATTCATACGTTGAAATTTAAAGTGCTTAGAAGTCTGGCTGTTGTCGACGATCGTTCCTTATATTTTACTCAAAACTGCTTTCGGATGTTTCATTTAGTCAAATAAATCTACACACCTGAACTAACAATGTTAATTTCATAGTAAAAAACTGACAGAAGCGCCATTAAAACCTAATCAGAAAATTCCAAACAGTTCAAAAGACCGCAAGATCCATACTGTTTTACAAGATTTCATCAAGCCGACTACAGACGTAATAAAAAGCTAAGACATTTCAGTTTATGAGAGGCTTAGATCTCATGTAATGAGTCTCATCTGGGGCAGAAGGCAGTAAAATAAGACTAAAGTAGTCCTGTTTCAGAGAGCGGAGAAGAAATCTGACCTTTCCTGTCCACTGTTCTTTTCTCTTTGTAAGTCAAAATCAATTAGGAGGAGCAGCAGCAATGCAGTTAAAGGAGAGAGCGAGACTAGAAAATAGTAGGGGCCTGAATTCTGGAACACAGACAGCCAAAAATGACAAAAAAATTATTTTGATAATATACTCTGTAAATATAATATAAATATTACAGATATTTATAATACTGCTTAAAAACAAAAACTGATCCATTTTACCAAAATAACATGTTTTTTTTTTTAACTTGTCATTTAAAATTTTCTTAGATTGCTGCAAATTGAAAATGATGATTGGCACAGACGATTCCTCGACTGGGTAAAAACTAAAGATGCACCGAAATGAAAATTCTGGGCCGAAAACGAAAACGAAATTTTTGGATGCACTTGGCCGAAAACCGATACCAAAACCGAAAATGACTTCATTAAAAAACATGTTTAAAATATTTTCTTTTTGTTTGTATAAAAAAAAACTACAAATTAATTAAAATTATTGCAACTTTGCTGTCTTCATCTGAAACTTTGAAGTGCTTCCAAACCGCCGACATACTCCGTGTTTGATGCGTAATGACAGCGCGAACGAGACGGGAGGATGGAAGAGGCGTGGCGACAATTTCGGCTTTTATTTTCGGCGCTTTCTTACGTTTTGGCCGAAACCGATAATGCTATTTCGGCCGAAAATTTTCGGCGGCCGAAATTTCGGTGCATCCCTAGTAAAAACTACTTCGTGATTGGCCCCAATGATTCCTTAATGAAATGAAATAAATGATTTCTCCATGAGGTTCAAATTATTCCCTCATGAGGTTCAAATGATTGAACCAATTCTATTTCACGTGTTGGGACTTTTTTAGTTCCATCTCACAAATTCAATTTGAAAAATGTTTATTTAACTTTATACTTCAGTAAATCATGTGGTGTAAATGATACCGCCATTCTCAAAGAAAACTGAAAACGCTAAATGCATGGTACTGTACATCGCCACATGAAACAAACCCCAAGCAGTGCATGTAGCAATGTCATAAAACCACACTAGCTAAGGAATTTTCTTATGACATTTTGATGGCTGTTTTGTACCGTTACACTCCACGACAAAACAGCCATCAAAAACCTTCAAAACAAAGAAGAGTTGTCTGTACAGACCAAACTGCTGAAATGAAGGCACAAAAAAAAAAAACACTAATGAGCAGAACTGACTGACTTGATCAACAGAAAATGACTTGCTGAGTTTCCCAGGCTGCCGCACCGCTCTTAAACAGACAAAACAGTAAATAAGCTCAAGCCTACAAAAGAGCGCTTCAATTACTGGAAATATACAACACACCACGCTTCACGGTCCCTCTGTGATAACTTGAACGATTAGCTATTCATCAATTTGTTAAGCTATTGGTTTTCAATTGAATCAGCAGGCTTTCAAGGGTCTTGCTAAAGGTTCTCAATTATGATTGAATGCTTCATAAATATTTTATTTGCAACGTGAAAGGCAGAAAAATAGAAAGGGTGGCTAAAGTGGTCAGGTTGTAATTGCCGACTGTGCGAGAATGTTCTGAGATCTGAAACCTCGCATATACTTCCATTTATAAGTATAGGTATATGTAAAATACTTGCTTATCACAAAAAATAGCCACATTCCCCTCTAATAAAGTTTTAATACTGTCTGGTCTCAAACACATACACACACTCAGTATGCACTTTGTGCATGTCCAGCTGCAGGGAGATGATAGCAGCTATGATGAAGAGGCTGGTGAGATAAGCCAGGATGAGAAAAGACAGATGTGAGTCTGCACACACACATGCACACACCTCCATCTGTAATATCTCACTTAACTGTGGCAAAGTTGCTTAAGTGTCTTACACAGTGCATGAGTGCCTTCCTCACCGTTCTACAAATGCACACCGTCCTATGTTTTTTTTATCAGCAGACATGTATTTCATAACTTGAATTATGAACACCACCAACAGTGATCATGACATTCTTTAACCTTTACCACACATGCGAATCAATCTATTTTCCTAGTTTAGGATAATAACATACCAGTGCTATCTATGTCTCCCTGAGCGGAAACCTAACCAGAGCACAGGACGTGATGTCACAGAGCTCGGTAGTAACCAACTGGCCAAATCCTTCTGAAAAGTGAATGGGATTCAGCTCAAATCTCAGAGAACTTCCAGGGGGGATTTAAAAACTATAATAAAAAAATTATACAATAGCCTACACACTATAATAGTATTAAATTTATCATGTTTGGCATTACATGGTTGTGGTTTCAACATAAAAACACAACAAAATATAATATTCCATGCTGTAATTGTGAACTGCAAATATTCTGGAGCGAGCGCTTTGGTGTCGGTTCAAACGTTCAGTCTAAATATTTTATTGTCTTGACAGATTTCCACTGTAATGCTTGCTTAGAAAACACAACACTATTTGCACAAAAGCAGCAGAAAAAAATAAATGCTCCCACGCTTTGATGCTTTTGCTATAAAACTATAAACCTTGCTTTATGCTCAGGTAATCGTTACGCTAAATGCAATACAAGGATACGGCGACTGCAGGCATTTGCTAGTACTTATTTATGGCATGCAGAGATTGTGCACATGTTCCCCAAATCGAAAGAGAACCGGGTGTGATGTAAAAGCACAGACAAGATGTTTCCTGACTCCTAAAAAGCTACATATGTAGTTGTGGGCTCTTGCATGCACAAAAGTGATTTCCAAAAGCTGACAAGATACAGATAAATGACACAGCCTCTACTACATCCTTCAAAGCTTTCCTTTTTGCTAATTTCAATTTCACATTTAAAGGGCACATATTGTAAATTGTTAAATGACATATAGTAATAATCACTTTTAATTATTTCTGGATACAGAAAAGTTTGTACACACTTTTTAATTCCATGTTTTTTCATGATTTTCCTGGTGATTTGTGAGGCAGGTAACTTTTAATTAAGTTCTCTGTAGCAGTTGTAAGTTTTGGTCTCACTTTCCTGGGATGGTTTTCCATGAGAGCCAGTTTCATCATGTTGCTTGATGGGTTTTGCAAATGCACTTGACTATACTGTTCTTGTAAGAATTATTCCAGACCAGCTGAACTTTGTGTTTTAAAATAACACCTGACTGTTGTTGGTGTTGTTGGTGTTGTTACTTAATAACCTAATGCCATATGTGTTATTTCATAGTTTGAACTTTCGTCTGGTACAGTACTTATATGATTTACATATGTACAGTACTAGGCGTACCAGTACCAAATGTTTTCTTTATCTATTTTTGTGATAAAAGTGTTTGAACACAACGGTCAAATGTACAATCTAGTATGACATCATTCCAAAAAGAAAAAAGGGAGGGGGGCAATGTGCTTAGCCCCTGCTCCGACTCAACTCCAAAAGCAGCGTTTTAGTGACGTCTCATTTCCTGAGTTCTGATTGGCTAGGAAAACGCACTTCTGCAAAGGTATTCCGCTAAATCTTCCAAATTCATTCATATTGAGTCTGGGTTTTGCAGTTGCCAGGAGAACTGTACTTGTCTGACTTCATTGTGCGAAGCGTAAAGTTTGGTGGAGGGGGAAGTATGACATGGAGTTGTTTTTCAGGAGTTGGGCTCGGACCCAGGAACCTCTTAATGCTTCGGCGTACCAGGACATTTTGGGCAATTTCATGCTCCCAAATTGGTGGGAACAGCTTGGAGATGGCCCCTGAACAAAGTCAACACTCAACACTTGTGGGATGAATTCGAACAGAGACTACGAGCCAGGTCTTCTCGTCCAACATCGGTGTCTGACCTCACAAATGTGCTTCCGAAAGAATATTCAAAAATTCCCATAAACACACTTCTTGACCTTGTGGAAAGCCTTTAGAAGAGTTTAAAGCTGTAATAGTTGAAAAGATCAAGGACTAAACCCTATGGATTAAGAATTAGATGTTACTCAAGTCCATATGCATGTAAAAAATAAGCGAATAAATACGTTTCCAGGGCAGTGTATCTCTGGGACATGTCTCATTGGTCCTTCAACGTTTTTCCTGACAATTTTGGGGTTAATGCGTTCCATATGGTCTATTTGGTGTCTTATATCCCCCCATAATTTCCATTAAAGGAGGAATGGAGTCTGTGTTCTTATGGTTGAGGCTTATACAAACCTAAGAAAAGGACGTTTAATAGGGCACCTTTAATGATGGCTTAAATAAAAATTTCCTCCATTTTTACATCACTAACCATAAATAGGAAATACCTGCAAAAGCTGTAAGGGTAAAACTGAAGAAACCTCAAACTGTGTCACACCTAATTTGTGTAGAACTGAGAAAAATCCAAAATTAAATGTCATCACGGTTGTAGCTGAAATCTGTAGCTAAAACTCGACAGATACCGAAACACCAGGGTTCCATGCCATTTTTAGCTGAAACTCGTGAACAATATCAGACTTTTTTTATTATTGAAACCGTTTATTTTTATCCATTTTATACATTATTTCTCCACACCAGTACCTCTGCTCCAGTCTTCATTTCTGTTCTTCCTCTCAGACATGAAGCAGCCGCATCTTAACTGCGTTTGTCTCATAGTTGCCGAGTCACTGTCTATTTTACATCAAAATGACTCAAAGCTCTTAGCTAATTGACTCCTCACTAGAAATAGACTAGCCTCTTTCTCGGCTGGCTCAAGGCTTCTAAGTACTGGGTCAGAAAAGTGTTCGCTCCATCACCAGGAGAGAAAAAGTTTTGAGACCTGATGATAACACAGACCTTTAAAGCTGGAAGAATGAAGAGAACTAAGCCTGCTCAACGTGACGACCGATCAGGGTCATGTGTCTACTTAGGGGCAGTGGGGCCTCGGTGGGTTAAAGCCTGGACGGTGTGTAGATTTAATTGTTAACGTAATCACGCAAACTATTAATGCTCTGACATGTAGGTGTTCAAGGCTAACTGGAGTAAAGCGTGTAAGAGCGCGATGGCAAACCCCATCATGAGCAAAAATCTCCTAATCGTGGGAACATTTCATTTTTAACTCAAGTGAAAAAGCTGCTGGAAACGGAGGAAAAGACAACTTTGTGCTGGCATGGGGGGCGGGGCCAAGAGCCGCTTTGTGAAGGACGCGAGAGTCAGGTAAGTAGGAAAGGATTCACACGTTTTAAAGTGAAATTGACACGTGCACGCCTCGCTCACAATGTTGCGCTTTCTTCTTTTTCATCTCACAACAACACACACACACACACGTACACGCCTTGCTTTCGAGTTCTGTATGCGAGTCGTTCTCACGCTTTTGTGCTCGCCAAATACCCCATGACTGTTAGGGTGTATTCGGTTCTTAGCCATATGTGGTGATGCTTATGAAGTTAACATCACTGATTTTATTTAAGGATGGGGGCTATTAAGTGGCAGTTTGGTAGGCATAGGAGACTTAAAATTTAAAACCTTCTGATCAAAGAACTTGAGTCATGACATAGACCCTCTATATGCCGGACCCCACGTGCATCAACTCTTCACGCACTCCCTGCACACTGCATGTATATAAATCCAACTTAATCCTACAGGCCGAGTGGGGAATAAATGGATTGATGGTGTTGGAGGACACAGAGGAGGGATGATGGAGGGATGAGGGAAGGGATTGGACAGACATTTTCTGCTCTGATCGGCCACACTCCTGTAAATCCCTGCTGGATTTCTCTGCTGGTGCGGCAGAGAGAGAGAAGTGAGAGAGACACATTTCTGAAATTTATCTTCAGCACACAGGCCTGTCTTTTCATAAACTCAAAACAGAACTTGTTAATAACAAGTGGAAACAAAGAACAGTGAGTAAAGTAAAAAAAAAGAGACAATCAATCCTGAGGTTGTTAAAACAAGGTCTGTGTTAATTTCGCTTTTGTTATCGGCAAGACTGCACATACGAGACTTATTAAGCCACTTCCTTTTATTTGCAGCTGCTCCATTTGAAGGTGGTCTATTAAAAACGCTGTAGTCCATGACATGTTCAAATCAGCGTTGGTTAAACAAGAAAAGCACACTGGCTTTATGTTGTTTCATCCAGAGATTTAGAATTCTACTCTTGGCACGCTAAAGCATGGCATATTTGTATGCACTTTTGCTGTTGTAACACATAATAAAGCGGACCAGAAGGCTTTGAATCAGGCCTGACATGTTAACCAAAGCTGAAAAAAAGACGAAAACAACGCATAGAGCTTTAAACTGGGCAGAAATCAGTAATTACACATGATCTGACTGTGATGGAGGGTAAAGACATCTGAGAGCACAGAGAGCATTTCCGAGCTGTGTTTATCTGCCTGAGATAAACACTAATCCATTCACAAAGCTAAAGCTCTGACTAATGATTTTTTCCCCCGATTAATCTATAGATGGTTTTTTTAGATTAGTCAATTAATCCAACATTGTTTCCCACTTTCATCTATTTACCCAAACATTTTCTTACAACAAGGAGCGTTCGAGTCAAACCAGGACTTTTGATTTTGCAGAGTAACTAACACAGTAAAGGTTTGGTGTCATTTGTTTTGTTTTTTTTATGCTGCCAATTGAATACTTTTAAGACAGTACTGGTGCAAAAAGTGGATTGTATTAAACAAATTAAAATTAAAATAAACAATATATTAAAAGTTTAAATTATACATAAATATAAATTAATACCTAACCACAATAATTTAACACCAATAACAGCATAGTAGTTTATATTCTACAAACCAGCTTCAAAAAAATATTTTGCAATAAAAATATGACTTATCATTTTGCCAGACCACTTCATCCGTAAAAATATGACACCTCTCTTGACTTGACTGCCAGCGAGCTGTTAAACATGGTGCATCCCTCTGCTTTAACTTCATCCCATGTGTCTGTTAATGTTTTATTAGCTTTGACATATTTCTCGCTTTACAAATAATAGTTAAAAGACATTTATTGCATGTAACCGTGTCGGAATCCTTTGTTGTCAAATATGTTTAGCTTTAGCCATTTTAATTTAAGCGTGTTTAGCTTAGCGAGCTAGCGCTAACTGTTGCCTCCAGAGCAAGTATAAATAATTACTGCATTCATGTGCTGCATTGACTGCGTGGACGGTCTCGTTTTCCAAGTTGTGGTTTTAAGTCGGAATGTGGAAACAACATGGACGCTAATGTTAATACAAACCTTAGTTGGATTTGTATTATTAGAGCTTTCTGACTTGTGATAAGGTTTCTTACATCCGTTTCAGAAAACCATAGGACAAATATTTCAATCAATCGCTCAGGAATTTAAGTGGCCTTCAAGTTAGCCAACAAAATCTGTGTTCTGATCCATTTCTAGTACACACCGGTTATATGGGTACTGAGTAAAACTGTGACAGAAAAAACTCTTTATTTCTCTAAATAATCCCCTGCTACACTAATGCACTTATCCCAGTGTTTCACTAGTGCTTGCATACTATCAAGGTAGAACATCAGTACGCTGGAGCCAGAATCCAACTGCCTGCTTCATATCTGAAACGCTGGCCTCCCAGGAACACATTTAACGGTTTAAACATGTGGAATTGGCTAAGAGCGAGGTCAGGCCTGTACTGGGGATGTGGTAATAACTTGCAGGGAACATCTTTCGTTGGTGACAAGATATCAACTGAAGTGACTTTTTTATCATGGAGCCTCGTGCGTTTATTAAATTACTTTAACATAAACTTTAGGAATGAGGTAATAATTTTAAACACTTTCTGCCTTTAATTACTATACACAGAGTCGTGGAGTGTGTTGCATATGAGTTACTGGATAGCTACTGTAGTGTTGACTCAAAACTTGAAATGCATTTCTTTTATTTATCCGCAAAAGGTTGTGTACATCGACTTGGAGCAGGAAAAAAAATAGAACTCTATGTTGTTTATAACTATATACACTCACATAAACAAACTGCTTACAACCTGCAAATGTGCTGAAAATACTAATCATTAGCATCTGTTTCACGGAGATCTAACGGAGTGCAGCCTCGACTCCCAGATCCTGATACTATAATCACAACTAGACTAAACTTACTGTGATAAACATTTACTCTGCAGTCTTAGCGTTTTGAGTTCATAGAGCTTGTAATGCTTACAAAGCGTGCAGCACGTCAGGTTTAAAGAATTTCCACACGCCTGATGATCAGGTTTCAGAATGTTTGGGATAAAAGTCAAATTTTCGGCATGTGCCACTATAACTGGGGATGAGCGTAAACATTTTGACTCGTTCCACGCTAATCGACATCTTGTGTGTGTGTGTATATATATATATATATAAATTACACTTGATGTACACATCGTTCCAGCCCTACAAAAGTGCTGACTGTTAAAAACTCCTTCCAAACAGAAACACTGTACACACAGTATAAAGTCCTTGTGCAAGATGGCACAAGAGAAACAATAACATACATTGTTTTAGAAGAAGGCCTAAGCATGATCTGCTGTTACAACTAATTAATTAATTTCTGACCAGTCACAGGCAAGAAGTTCACGACTCTTTGAATCATACTTGAATTTAACATAAAACACAAGAAAAAAAAAGTTGTGCATAAAGTGTTGTATAAAAATTTGATATTATGAGAGCACAAAAATACATATGGCAAAAAAAGCCCTGGTTTGACGTGAACGCCCCTTATACAAAGACAAAACTGTGGACCCTGGAATTAACTGGAATAGAATCATTTGGAAACAAATCAGAGTCGAAATCTTGGAACAAGTTGAGGAACAAACTTTGTGTTCTTCAGTCTCGGGCAATCTCTCCGAGCACATGCTTCCATTTGGGTTTTAAATGTAATTTACTTTTGGAATAACACAATAAATTGACAGCAGTAACTGGATTCAATGTCTACAAAAGAAATTCATTTAACTGGAAGTTTAAAAACTTTTACATTTTAATAAAAAACATTTAAAGAATATTTTCTGGGGAAAAAAAGCAAAAAGGTTTTGTGAGATAAAAAAAAAAAAAAAAAAATGTACAAATATACAAGCTTGTAGCCTAAAAGTACAGTTTTGTAGCCAAAATGTTTAAAGTAAATCAATAAATGAAATTTCTAAGACGCATCATGTAGCTGAACAAACACGCAAGTAACCTCGAGCGAGTTCCATGTTTTTTACCTTCTACGCCTTTTTAACAGATTTATTACAGATTTATTATATTTACTATGGAGAATGCCACACCAAGACTGACTGTCCTAACAGGGAATTAACTTTCTTAGAAAATTAAGCTGAAAAAAAACACTTTTGTTTGCAAGCTGATTTGTTCTGGAGAGACAAAAACAGCTTAATGCTTCAGGAATAATGCTGTGATGGATGGATGCCATAAACAAATTTAATCACCCCGCAAGCTTTCAAAATCTTTCACTGAAGCTCTCGTTACAGGCTCTGATCTATTTCCAACCTCAGTGCGTTTTCACAAAGAAGAAAAACGACCGTGCCCTTCATTCCATACAACAAAAAAAAACAACAAAAAAAAGGAGCAAAGTGCTCAAATGACCTTGGAGGACAAGCCAAAACAGCACTACAAGACTAAGAACAGCAGGTCTTAGTCAAAACCATACTGTACAAGTGCTGAGACTCTGAAACAGTAAACCTGTTACTTTAACCTTTTCTGCACCAGTAGCTGCAGCGACTCAGTCATTTCAGTAATTGCATGAGACGTCTGTGCACGTCTGCTGCATTTATTCAAACTTACATGAACACCTCAGACGGAAAACAAACACCTACCCTTAACACAAAAAAAGTTAGTCGCTCTGGATAAGAGCGTCTGCCAAATGCCTAAATGTAAATGTAAACACTAGTGCTCAAACAATATCTATTTGAATACTAACATTTATTTTTAAGTGTATTCAAATCCACTTTACTATTCTAGTTTCCAACTAGCTTGCAGAAATAGACAACATGTGCAGTTTGATTATACGGCACAAAGAATTGAGCAAAGTGACAAAGCCGAGCAGCAGCCGAACATTAAAGGTCCTGTATTTTACTATATATATATTTTTTTTTAAGTTAACACAAGTCTTAGAGGTCCTACAAAGTGTGTGCGTCTGTGCGTGTTAATACTCCAGCTGAAATAATCTACAGATATTCCCTTTTAAATTTCCCTTTTTTTTTTGTACCTCAACCAAACACACCATTTTAGTGTTTATGCGAATAAGCTAGTGCTGAGCCACGCCCAACCAGCAGAGCTGAGCAACGAGCCAGAGAAAGAGCTCTACTTAGATGAAGTCTAAAGAGGAGACAATCTCATTTTACTTGTTTGAATCACCAGAGGGGACATCCGATACGATATCAGCACAATACCTGAGTGCCGATTTGATTTGTATTGCGATTCTATAAGTATTGTGCAGTTAAAAATATCCCAGTTTTTGTAGAATTATAATTGTAAACAAATGTAGTAAATACTTTACTCCCTCAACACTGGATGATGTGCTTGTGCTGCCTGGCCATCTGTGAAAAGTTTAGAGCCTGTAGAGTTATATATAAATGGCCACATTTTACCATCTTAAATGTACATGGATCCAAATTTAAAACTAATTTTTAATTAATAATTTTAGAGTCGGTGAGTCGATACATGAACTGCCACACAAATGACTCGCAATACTTTACTGAATTGATTTTTTTTTTTTTTAAGGGACACTGGAGACCCATCTGAATGTCTATGAATGACTGCATGTTGCATAACTGGTCAACTTTAAATGAACATTTGGAACATTTATTGAGCCAAAATTATTTAGAATATTTGTATTTTATTTGGAGAGTTGTAACCTCACGCAGCTGGAGGTCTAGAGAGAGATGATTGGCCGATCTTTCTCAAAGGGGAGGGATGAGAGGTACTTAAAGAGGTACTTTATTTTGGACCATTCTTATATAGAAATAATTCAGCTATACAGAAAGAGGGGAAAAAAAGGGCGGGGGGTGCAAATTTTAAAGGAATCAGTCAAAATTAAAATGTAAAATAGCCCCTGTTACTGCCAAAAGTCTTTTAAGTTGTCACAGCGAGTATGTTGAAATGGATTAGAATATAGCAGACTTTGTCATTTTTAAAATGCTTAAAAATAGTTTGAGCCGCAGCTAAGGTAGCACAATTAGCTAGACCTAGACTACCTATTAAAAGTTTGGACACATCATCTAATTCTATGATCGTTCCTAATTTTTATTTCTTTCTACATTGTACAATAACGCTAAAGGCGTCCAAAATATGCAATAATCCTCTTTAAACAGTAGATACTGAGATGTGTCGGCTACTTATACTCTGTAAAGCCTTCATAATGGCTCTAATCCGAGATGTTGTTTGTTAATTGGTGATTTCTGAGGCTGGTTACTCTAAATGAACTTCTCCTCCGCAGCAGAGGTAGGTTTTGGTCTTGTTTTCCTGGGATGGTCTTCATTAGAAATAGTTTCATCATGGTGCTTGATGGGTTGTAAATGGAACTCAATGATACACTTCTTGGCAAGAACTAACCTTCATGTCTTAAAATAACTACTGACTGTTGTTGATGTTGCTGTAACTTAATTACTTAATGCCAGATGTGTTATTTCACAGTTAAAAAAAAACAAAAAAACAATAATAATAAAAAACATTGAATTACTGTAGAAGGTGCGTCCAAACTTTTGACTGCTGCTGTTGTAAATAAAAAAAAACTCGACAGGCCGACTTTTTCACCCTTGCTCTTCAACTGCGTGACTTCGTGACCAAGTAAACATTTACTACGGGGCTGCAAGTCAGCATGTTTTGTACTGCGCGTCAGATACACATCTAATTGTGTGCATAAAAATTAAAAACCACCTGCTTATGAGAATTTAGTCATCCGGACGCACGTGTCTAGCTGATGAACCACAGCATTGCTGCTCACTGCATCTTTCCAGATGTGGCTTTGCTTTATCTATCAGTTTAGTAACAGGCAATTTTAAACAAGAGCGTCTTATTGCTCCGCTAATCCTCAGCAGTCGCACATACGGTGAGACTGGTTATTACACAGCTACATAATATTATGCAGCCTATTAAGATTGGGCAGCAATTTGGATTGTCTGGATGTGTGAACTGGGAACACGTTACACTTTCCTGTAGCCTGCTATTAGCATATAAATGAAGAAACCGTGCTCCGATTGTCAGGTCTACAAACCTGTATTAAGAGGAAAAATCTAGGTCAGAGTACAGTGGGGGGGAGGTGTTGGAGTGTGTTGTTCTGCTTGTACCACAGTGATTTAGCAATGATTACAATGTTTAATTTATTCTGGGATGTAACAGTTCATAGTCGGATTTAATATAGTGGAACAAGCCGAGAGAGAAATGAATTCCTGTTTTTGACCTGATGCTATAGCTGCGATGAGCAGTTGTTCCCTCACCAACAACCAATCTCCTCTCACTCTCTCTCTCTCGAGAAGAAAAATAGAGAGGGGAAAAAAAAAAAACATAACACAACAGCTTGTCATTTTTCCAAGAAAACAAAAACGCATAAACAGTTTAAAAGAATTTCCTGAGCTGGAAAACTTGGAAACTGATGCAAATCACTTAAAACAAAGCCTCATTCGATGACTGTCAAACAAAGATCTCCTAAAAAACATTGACAACTGCACCAAGATCATAAAATGCAGGATATACAAGTATGGCAAAAACACACTACAGGAAAAGTATATTATGTATAAATGTATATTATATTAATACAATATTAATTATATATATATATATATTATATATAGTATGACTATAATTTTTTGAAGTGTGTATAAATATTTTTGGCTGACTCTGTATAGTTGATGCACTGGACACATTTTACACGAGAGCAAAAAAAAATCCTTTTTATATAGGAAAACACCCTACACCGACACAGCAGCGAAAAACAGAACGGGAGAGCGAGAAAATGAAGCAAAGAACAAGAAAGTAAAACAAAATCAATCAGGATCGCAGCGTGTGCAAACACTTCAGCATGACACCTACCCACAACACAGCAGTGTGTAAGACGCATGAGCATCTGCCAACTCTACACGAGCTAGACACAAACACAATAAAAAAAAAATAAAAAAAATTCAGAGAGAAACTAGAAGACTGCATCTCCCGAGAGGAGAACAAATTGTCAGCCAACATCAAGTGAGTAGAAAATGGGGGAAAGAAAAGAAAAAAGAACGAAGGAATTGTTCAACAAAACAATATCACACAGAGGCCCTGACCACGTACGGATATTTCCCGAAAACACAGCTTTCACTGAAAAAAAAAAAAGTCCTTCCACACAGCGTCTTAAAAAAAAGAAATGCTTCAATTTGAAAACACTCACATTAATACACCAGTCCAGTAATGGTACTTTATAAACTGTTAGGTCAAACACTATAAGAGTGACATTAAAAGCTGATCATCAACTGATTCTGAGGGAGAAATGTAAACATTCTGGAAAGTTCTAAAACGGAAAAAAATAACTGTTGGTGAAATTAAATTTGAAACCGTTTCAACGGAAATCACAGACCACACACTAACAGCCGTGCGCCTTAGTGCATTCTTACATACACAGACACACACACACACACACACACACACACACACACACACACAATAATGCAATGTTAGTCTGATACCAGATGTGTATTCAGGAACTGTTTGCTGACAGTGGCAATTATTTGTAGATTTAGTGAAATGTGCTGTAAACATAAAACAACAAAAGTACATTTTGATACAATCCTTCCCTTTACCAGTCAAACACATGTGTGGTCGATGCATTAAAAAAAATAAGTATGTATAATCACTTTCAAAATATCTTCAATATCAACATAAGTAAAATCATTTTCATACATGACCTGGCCACTGCATTGCATGCCAAAACCAAAGACGCTACTAGACAGAATAAGAGTAACTGTTATTAAATAACCTATTGGCCAGGTAATGTATTAGTCTAATGTTATTCAAATGTACACTAATTAAGTTTATTTGCTTTAACCGTACTTAACCAAACTAATCTTTAACCTTTGAGACAAAGTGAGAGCTCCACTCATATGTGAGATGGACAAAGGGGCAGGGCTTGCAGCCTCTGTGAGTTAATATAACAGAGATGCCCTCTGAAATACCCGCGCAAATCAGTCAGTATTAACTGTAGAAAAAGACCTTTACATTCTACATCATAAATCTAATACAGAAATGTGCTTCGAGGATCGTTAATAATCCGGAAAGTTTCAGTGGGCTGACAGAATTCAAACCCCTCATCATACAGCAGCAGATGCTGAGTCTGTGAGTCTGCAAATATTGCCCCATCATCAGGTCAGGGACACAGTGCTCTTTTTTTTTTTTTTTTTACTTTCACTGTCAGATTTTGCATGAACTGCAAAAAATAAAGTCTGGATTAAAAACTTGAGCTCCAGTGAGCAACAAAGATAATACTAATTTATAGACTAGGTCTTAAATATAATTTTAAAGGATTAAAGCTTCTGTGAATATCTGATATGGAGTTTTTAAAAATGAATAATTTTTACAGACGTTCAAAGTTTAAGTTGTTCTAGTTATGCTTTAAAACTAAAGCCACTACGTGGTAATATACTTCTGCAGTTTCAGTGGCTCACACCTCACTGGTTCAGGTGCATCAGGATAAACAACACATGGCATGCTAATATTAACCTTTACATACATCACTGATGAAATATTTTGACATTTGAAATTGAAAGATGGTTTTCCTGAAAGATGTCCTGTCTGGCCCCATATTTATGACCTCATCAATTTATCTATTTATAAAAGTGTCATGATCATTAGTCATCATCAAAATCCTCCTCACTTTGTGCCATTTCTGAGGAATTGATGGCTAGGGCATTCACTCAAACTTTTCATCAACACTTTGTGCTGTTTTCTTTACAGAGTATTTAAGCAGTCTTCTTTGTCTTGATAACAATTTGATATCACAAGATAATTACAGCTTTGACAAGAGTTATCTTATTATAAACTGAATTGATTACGATTATGTCTGCAGTTCTAGGTCACTCGAACAATTTGCTCAAATTGTGACTGCTTTCCTTCAGGATCAAAATAGTATCAATCTATTTATCTGTCTTAATTCAATTCTATTCAATTTTAGGGCATTACGATTATCGATTCAGTTCCATCGCACTAATGTTTATTGTCTGATTTGTCTTTAACAGCTATATTTATTACAGGTATTTAATGTAAGTATTAAAAACTACTCCAACAGAATGGTACACAACTTTTAAAAAACTGAACCTTCAACTGACATGAATGGATAGATCATTGTATGTTTATTCTTCCAGCAGCTTAAAACTATTAAAAAGCAGTGTTGTGTAGCGCCACTATGAGATAAAACACGGGTCATTAAAGCAAACATATCTGCAGCAGTCTGAGGTAAAGGCGTGTGAAATACCCGAAATGATAGTTTTAGCCGTTCAAATGAAAATGTTGAGTTAAAGTGATGTTATGAACAGTTACATACCAGATGTAATAATCTACTTTAAACAGGGAGTGTACAGTATTTGGCTGATGACAAAGGAAGTATAACTTGCATTGATTCTTAATCTTGCAAAATATTATTTCTTTTTATTAATGAATCAGGCAAAGAGTTGTGCTGTACAAAAATGATACTGAAATATTGATATCACTGATTACATTAAAGTTGATTAGCTTATTTTTGGCTTTAACCCACAAACTATTTCTTAAACCTTTATAACTATCAAAGATAAATAGTCAGATAGATAGTTACTTTATTGATCCTGAACGAAATTCCTGTAACTAACTCTATTAAGTACTACCTATATTAGCAGCACTGCTGTATTTCACAAACTGCTGCAGTACTGGCACTCTGTGTGAGAAATTCATGGTAATCTTAATCACCACATATGCTGACACAGCTCTGCATGCTCCAGTTTTGTGACGCTCGATTAAAGATTCTGTTTAAACGTAATTAGCCCTATTGGGGTCGGTTTACTTTATCACCAAGATGTTTTTTTTTTCAGTGATAAAAATCATCTGGAGAGCAATAAAATTATCACAAAAAAGTGATTTTTGGGTCAAATGATCAAACTTCAATAACAAGATGGTGTCCAAGCGACACTGGCTCCTACCTCGGTTTGGGGCGAACCAGCCATAACGGTATTTAACCATACAGCGTAATAAGGATGGGAACAAGTCACCACCCAATACAATATTATCATGATACCCAGGTGCCAACTGAACATTTTATAAATATCCTGATTCGATATAAAAGATTTTCCAATTTTGTTACAATTTGAAACCTATAAAAAAAAATATGAATGAGTAATTAAATGTAGCCCATTCCTTGTAACAAAAACCGAACGCAGCATTTAAACAATCAATACACACTAACTAAAAAAAAACGTGTTTAGCATTTAACTGAGCACCATGCATCTGTCCTCCACCATAATTATAATTTCTAAACTTTCTAAACAACTTGGGAAAATAATTTACTCCTGCCACACAAGTAAAAAATAAGTAAATAGTTCAGAGTGTATACCTTCAGGATTATAAAGAAACTGCTATGATTTTCCGCCTCAAACGGCTTGAAAATCTCAAAACTTAAAAGCGAGCTTGTGAGTCGAGTGCCCGCGAGCACATGGGCCAATTTTTGACTATTTAACTCTAGCAATGTTTTGAGACTATTATGGAGGAAAGGCTGATCGGAGGCTTTAAAAACATGAGATTTTTGATAATGTAACGCCGTAAAAATACATTTCTTTTGCATCACACAAGTTTCTGCACCCGGTATTGTTCATATCTGAGGCTGATCGGCTGATCACCGGTCACAGCCAATCAAACTGAAAATCGTCCAATTCCGGTCACCGGCCAATCAACAAATTTATCTCTATTATAAACATGGAAAAAAATAATAATTTTGGAGTCTGTGTGGGATACATGAATCGCCACACTAAAGAATCATGACTTATAAAATAAATTTCTATATTAAATTACATTGACAATCACAATTGTATGAGAAGTGTGTGTTTTCTTATTTTACACCTCTGGAAAAGTTTGATATTTGAGGCAGGGATGTTGATTTGACAAGTTCTAGAACTCTACGTTCTACTAGACACAGAGTCTAGAACTGTTCCGTTTCCAAGAAGTTCGGATTTAAAACTAACATTACATAATTATAATTAATCCTGATGGCCCAGGGTTCTACATTTTCAATCCACTGTAAATGGCTTAACATGGTTTATAAATGAGCAGCGCCGTGGTATAAACAGGGATAACAGGTGTGATCAACACATGCTCGTGTGAACAGACGATTTACGCGGCAGCCACTGGAGCAGCATGAGTGCTAGCTGAGCGTCGTCCTAACAAAACGGTTTAAAATCTAAATTCATTTTCTGCTTACTGTTTTTAATTTGAACTATACAATAAGGGTTTTGCAGGGTTGTTTGGTGATATCTGGAACGTTCTGGGGAAACTGTCTTTAATCTAAAAGCCAAACATATCAACAAACTCAAATCTTGTTTTTCATTACCGAGCTTCAAGCTGGTAATTTAAACCCACTGGATGCAATGAATGCCCAGTTAAACACATGTTTAAAAAGAATTCAGAAATGTAGCTCATTTTCTTGATAATAATCTGTAAACATATTAAAAGTAAGGATGGGAATTACCAGCGACCAAGCCCAGAGAGCTGTGTAAAAGAGAAAATCGAGCCATTTTGAAATTCTTTGGAGGAGGATAAATCGATCAGACTACTTACATAAACATTGGGCACAGCTAATACAACTATTTGGAATGTCTTGAAAAAGAAAGAAACCACAGGTGTACTAAACAGCCAGAAATGGAAATAGTTGGCCAAGAAAAACCACAGCAACTGATGTCAGAAACACAAAGCTGTGAGGAAAAACCTAAAAACAACAGTCAGTGTATGAGGTTTTCAAAGTAGAAATATAGAGAGAAGATACCACAAAATGCTTCTGTCTCATCAGCAGTAAGAATCAAAAAGGCAAACTGAATCCACACAGAAATACAAAGATGAGCTACAAAAGTTCTGCAACATCTACCAAGTGGATAAAATGGCAGAAAAAGATCTGCTTGTGATCCAAAACCTATAAACTCATCGGTTAATCATGGTCAAGATGATGTCATGGATTTTGCTTGCATGGTTGGTTCTGGATCAGGCTCACCAATCTTTATTTGGAAATGTATTTTATTTATTTGTAATTCATAATGGTATCAGCAGAATGAAATAAGAGGTCTACAGTATATTATTCTATATCTATTCTAGTATATACTGTCTGCCAATCAACTAAGTAAATTCATCCAAGTAAGACAATCTGTTCCGATAATTTTGTTCACAAAGACTGGGTGGTCTGCCAACAAAGCGGCATGTTTGAATAATTTTTTTTTTTTAAATGTTACACGCTCATGAGCGAGCAGTTCAGGAAGACGTGGTCGACCAGCGTCACGTGGCTCAGAGAAAACGTCTGGTATTGTTCGCCCTTCCTGATTGGTAGTTGTAGCCTTGATGCAGGAGTGCCCTAGTTGGTTGGGAATTGTTGACGACTAAATTAGGAAGAAAAATCCCAAGAATTTTTTTTTTTTTTATAATAATAAAACAAAAGTCCTAAATATAAACAATTAAAAGCTGAAATTCATGGCAGGTTCATGTTTTGATCTCAAAACCAAATGTCCACAGTGTAGAGAAAAAGAAGAAAAAGCCTTTCCCGTGCTGTTCCAAGACTTTTGGACAGGGCACACATCCTTCATTAATTGTCAAATTTTTTTAAAGGATGTACATCACCTCTATTGTTTTCATAACTGGCATCTGTATAGCCATTTTATTTCCCCTTAAAGCCCCCATTCTGCTTAAACACAGGCTTATCCCGCATGCTACATGAACAGCAGGAGCAGAAACTTCTGACTGTGATCTTTAGAAATAGATTATAATTACACCCATGATGCTCCTGGATGGAAGGATGGTAAGAGCTCAGGTGTTAGCCTGTTAGCTAGTGGTTTTGTGTTACTCTGGCTGTTTCCTCCGACAAGGCTGGCTCTGTTCCCTCTTGGCTAGCGATGACCCATTTAGAGGGAGCTCTACCGGTAACGAGAGAACACTCGGAGTGCTGTAGACCGTCTCACTCTGGGCTCTGATATACACACGGACACATGCACAAAGTATGCTGAAACTCAGGGATATAAAGCAGACACGCGGCAATAACTCAGAGATTAAAATATGCTGCGGTGTCAAATTCCCAGCACGCTTTCCTCACATTACACACAGGTATTTTAATGAGCCATGTGTTTGCAGACAGGATGTTTGTGATGCTTTAGATGCCTCACACAAACACAGATACACATTTAAGAGGAAGAACCGAACCCCTGCTTATACTTGCAATTATTCAATCAGCCTGCAGTTCAATGCATAAAATCATGCACAAGCTTTAGTTAATGTTCACATCAGACGTGCTGGTTGAAAGATTTCATACAAGGCCGACCTCCTGGAATTTTCCTGCAAAACTAAATCTAGACTTTACATAAAAAGTGTGGTGTGGGGGACAAAAAGAAAAGAAAAAAAAAAAACAGTGAGCGGAAAATCTGTGAATGAAAAAGCTTTAAAGATGAAAGCGATTATGGAAGAAAGACAAGACTGGTTTGGGCCAACAGGTAACTGAAACAGACAGAAAAACATCCCAGAATGCACCAAATCTTCAGACAGATGAGTTACAACTGCAGAGCAGCAGCAGATCACATCGGGTTTCACTCCTGTTAGACAAGAACGGGAATCTGAATCTGCAGCTTCAGTGGATGCAGACTCACACAACAGGAACACACTGCTGGGTCTCCTATCTGATATCACCCAAATCAGTGAATATATGGTTCAAGGTTTCTTCCTCTTGTCATCACAGGGGGTTTTTCCCTTGCCACCATCATCCCATCAGGGACAAAGTGACATAATTATAATTTAAAATTTTTCCTCATTCAGGTCTGAAAAAAAAAAAAAAGACCACTGCAATTTACTCCAGAAAGCTGGAATGTCATGAAGATGGATGGTCACAAACCATCAAGCAAAGCTGAGCTCTTTGTTTGTTTGTTGTTTTGCAAAAAGAGTGATATAAAGAGTGGTATAAAGCAATATGAAAAAACTGGTGGAGGACATGCCAAAAACGCATGTAAGCTGTAAACCGCTTACATGCCAAATTTAGCCAAAAAGCATTAACAAAATTTGTTTACAAATTATTTGCATTTTGTTTTATTTAAGCTCTGCAAATACTGCATGATATTGAGTTATTTTGAAGTGTTATGTAATTTTCTTTAAATATACAGTGTAAATAATAGTTTACTTTGAATTTAGGAGAAATAGGCCCCCGAGTGCCGCAGTAGTAAAGTGCTCGCCCTATCATCCAGAGATCGAGAGTTCGATTCCCAGGTGATGCTGTAACCTCTCGCAGCCAGAGGTCTGGAAAAAGCCGATTGGCCGAGCTCTTTCAGAGGGGAAGGCTGAGAGGTACTTGGTGCTCCCACATTAATCACGGCTCTACAGCCAATCAGGGGTGTCTGTGAGCTTGTGCAAGCGGAAGGAGCGTTGTCTTAAAGTGTGTAACGCCACCCCCAACGGTGCGTGATCGAGCAGTTTAAAAGGATGCAGTTGGCTGGTGTCACATGGTTCATTGGTAACACGTGATAGCCTCCCAACTGAGTGGTAGTAGTAGCCTTAAAGTGGGAGCCCCCTAGTGACGGAGAGGAATCGTACACAACTAAATTAGAAAATCTTGGAAAAATAATAATAATTTAGAGGAAATTTGGTCAGAAGTTAAAAAAAATGTCACCAATACATGCACCTGTAAGATAAAAAAAGCATAAGAAAGAAGTATTTTTCTCTTTTTTTTTCCCCCAGAGCTTTGCATGAAAAGCTACTGTTAAAAGTGCAATACAAATACAACTGAATCTTGTTTCAATCTTCAAAAATATCTGCTCAGTCATGGAGCCATGATGGTCCGTTTCCACTGACGGATGATGTGGAGCAAGGCAATTTAATTACTCCTTCAAGCCGGCCTTCAAGTAAACATTTTCGGGCCTTTGATCGTTTCTAAACAGTTCGTTAAATTAAAGAAAATGTTGATTTTGTATCTGTTTAAAGCTTTTCAGTCAGAAAATGGTGACTGCTCGTCTCCTGTTTATTTTCACTGAGGTGATGCGAGTGTGAGCCAGCAAACGATGCGACAAGTGAGCACAACCTAATGGTGCGTGTAACGTTTAACTCAACGTCCAAAATTCCACGCTTGCACATTTGCAACAGCTTTGAATTTTTATTTTTTTTTTCCTCTAGAAATGTCTCTGGAAAAAAAGTTTAACGAACAGTCGTTGTTCTTAATGATCCGTATGCATGAAGCAGCTACTGACTTGAGTATTGATGTACTTTACATGTTTTCAAACTCACACAAAAACACAGAAAATGAAATGATGAGGTGTTGATCTCCACTACATGTTCATTAAAACAACCCAGTCCATTGGTGCCACTGTAAAAAAAAAAAAATTCTTTTTTTTGGAAGTCAGTGTAATGAGCTGTTTTATACAGAATCTCTGTTCAGGGATTTGCTGCATTTTAAAATTAGGTTGCTCTAACTTTAATTCATAATAAAGGACAAGCTGGAAGTCAGACAAGCGTTTAGCTTTAATCGAGCTCTGAGAAAAGTTCAGGAGTGTCACGTCATGCTTGCTAAAGTGATGTTTTTTCATTAAAGGATGTGATACTGTATAATCTTCTTCAGGCACAGCAAAAAAACAGCAATATCCTGATCAGTCAGCGTGAAGCACCATTTTAATTAAAAGGACTCGAATAAAATTTGAGCGTTCATAAATCAATTTACACTGCCTTGTTTGACTGACAGCTAAGATCCTTCTACGGTTTCGAACCACTAAGTACTTTACAGAAAGTTCACTTGGGTTGGCTTTCGGAACGGATTTACACTTTTGCTCTTATGTAAATAAAGTCAATCCCTTGATTATCAAGAAGATCTGAGAGTTTAAAGAGAGTTTTAGCTGACACAAAATCAGAAAATTAGCATATAACCTGATTAATCTTTTTTAGCTCAACTAATTAATTATAACCTAGTAGTTGTAATAACACCACGGTAGTGCTCAACATCGACAAGAATGTTTCTGAAAAGTAATAAGTTAGAAAGATTTGATAAACTGATTCTGAGATAACTTTAAATTAATGACTCAAACATAAAGCTACAAATACAACCTCTGTATTTGGAAGATCTATGCTGATTAACATTCATTCACCCAACCTCCGACCACGTTCATGGTGCCTTAAAGGAACAGTCTGGGTTTTTGGTCATGTGTCAAACTACAAGAGGTAACAAAAAAAGGATATAAAAGTCTTGTTTGGACTGTCTATCAATTTGTTCTCTCAACATAAAAAAATAATAACACTACAGCACAACATATTCCAAACACACTTTAAAGATCAGATTAATTCTTTAGATAGATCTACTTAAACTTTATCTGTGGAAAGACTGATATTGTGAATGAACTGGGTGTTTCCTTAAATGTTCCGTTTGAGACAGATCCTATGTTTCTTCTCTCCCAGATACTCGTATTTTCAATATCACGCATAAGAGGTTATTTCATTTACTGACCTTTGCAGCTAGGAATTGTTCTTGATCAAAGACACTGCTCCAACAAAAAAAAGTCTTGGCATAATATTATTATGGATGTCATTTCTAATAAATACATTTTCTTTACATTAAGATCTTGAACCCTTATTTTCATTGGACCTTTGTCATCCATCATCCTCTGTTTTACAGAAGGATTTCTAACCCCAGTGTAGGAATACTATATTTGTTTGTTTTCTTAAATATTTGCTTATTTATGTATTAATTTATATTCTTTATTTTCTTTTTCTCCCACGTTCATGTATGTGCTGAGCGCTACTGTTGTGTTTTTTTTTTTTTTTCAGTTTTTTTTTGGTTAAGAAAAATGTAATAAATATATTGATTGAAAAAACAAAAAAAACTTTCCCAAGTCTGTCCTTAATTGTCCAAAACTGAGTTGCATAAAACTACATTACAACGACATTAGGTCATTGTCAGTATAAATCTTCCTGCTTTGCAGAACAACCGTGAAGTTTGTCATCCAGAACATGAGCACACTATGTAATCGAGCCAAATTTCACAACTCTCAATCCATGCAAAAAATGTTTTGCAAGGTTCAGCCGAGACTCACATGAATCTGAATCTGGTTGATATCTTCCATCGTTCCAGCACAGGTAGAGTTTGTGGAGATGCAGGAAGAGCATTGCATCTGAAGTGTACCAGCAGCTAAAAAAGGCACTATTTCTTTCCCCTTAAGTTTTCAACAGGGATTAAAAAATCTGATCAGAGATTGGGGCAGACACGCCAGCTTGCCATACACACCATTTTTTTTTTTTTTTTTTTAATTACTGTTACTTGGTGTTTACTTATCATTATGTGTACTCACATCAACAACATGTTCTCTATTGGTAATGACCAGAATTTGAGTTCTGCTTAGGCCATTGTTTTTAGTCAAAGTCAAATTTATTTATAGCAATTTTAAAACAGAACAGCTAAAGTTAACCAAAGTGCTTTACAATGATTAGGAAAAAATAAAACGACCAGGATCAAACAACATAAATAAAAGCAGCTTAAATTAAATCAAAGTAAATAGAATCAGTTAAAAACAGCAATCAAATGAAATCATTATATATATTAAGAGATGGGGGATTACTATTCAGTTATGTATTAATTCAATTCAAAAATTTTATGTAAAGCACTTTTAACAGTCGTCAATGTCGCAAAGCAGCTTTACACAATCAAAAGGAAATTATGATAATATGTATGAAATGTGAAAAATGTGTATAAATCAAAATGATCAAATTGTCCCTAATGAGCAAGCCGAGGGTGACGGTGGCGAGAAAAAACTCCCTGAGATCCCAACAAACCAGTAGTAGTGAGTGGAACCGGACTCAACAGGGAACCCATCCTCATTTGGGTAATAACAGATCAGGCATTGTAGTTCAGGCAAACTGTGTGTTAGGAGGCTGGAAGTTTAATATAACAGTTAATGTCTATAAGTTAATATGGAGTCCAGTTTGTTATTAAAGTCTCAGGTTTAAAACTGTAGGAAACTAGGAAAGTTCTCAGAGAGAAGCAGTCTGCATCAGCCAAGGGCAGGACTGTCTTCTTGGTAAAGTGGAACCGTACCAAGTCACCACACGCATGTACCAAATATCAGAATGCTTTCAGAATACATGTATTGCCACACTGAATGCAAAAAAAGGTTGTTGTTTTTATATATTTTATATTAAGTTTGTTTTTGAGGTAGTTAAATTGTGCAATTCCTTAGTTTTTCCTACATTGACAGGCAGCACATCATCCTGTGTAGTAGGAGCAATTTATCTTTCAATCAAAGTTTGTTTACAATTGAAATAAAATCTCAAAATAAAAATTTTTATTGTATCAGGATAGGTATTAAATTGTGGTAATAGCAGAATGGCGATACCTATTAAATCAGCACCTTGGCGTAGGTATCGTAATGATTGTAGCAGGTGTTCCCTGGTGATTCTCGTCCCTGTAAATGTTTTGGTATTTATTTGGATTTTGATGTTGTATCAAAGCATTGTATTCGCAACGCTATGTCAAGAGCATTTGATGAACGTTATCGTATTATCATTTTATCAACGTAATACAAACCTAATTTAAAAAAACAACCTAATCCCATCACTGTCACAACATTTTAACAGTCAAAAATTCCTGCTGGGAATCACCATCGACAAGTGGGATGTCTTAAAATGTCCTTTTTTTTCTCTGCAGTTTGCATGCATATAGTAAATACTGTGTAATACGTTAAATGGTCTTCTGTATGTCGTTACATGAGTAGCTAAATTGCTTTGCACGCTCACATGGTTTTGTTGTCTGGTGTAATGATTCTTCCAACGATCGTTACATCACTAACAGGCTTATTTATTTCTTTATCTGGTGTCTCCTAAGAACACATTATTTAATTCTGCTAATATCTGGTTATATCTCTTATACGAACATAAGGAATTACAGGGTAATTTTATGTGTAGAAGCAATAAAGTGAGAGTGCACAGTATCATAGTTTAATGTCAGAGCTTGCTTTAAAGTAAATTGTTTATTTGGACAGAAGCTAAATGCTTTGCCGTGTCTTAATCACAAGGAAGTGTTTCCTGTTTGTCTGATCTTGTTCCTGATTAGCCGGAGAGGATGAAAAAAAAAACGTATTTAGGCTTTCATCTAAGTTTCGCGATAACTGTAACAGCACCATTGTTTACGATTCTGTGGTGCAAACTTGGTGACTAGTGTAAAAACGTCAGTCGCTGTAGGTTGGTATGATGTCATGGTTAACCACGGTATCTACCTCAAGTCACCGCAGGCATTTCCAACAGAACAGATTTAAATGCATTCACAGTATTCCACCAGTTCCAATGATTTCACCCAACTGATTCCAGTAAATTCTTGTCGTTTTTTGCACAATTACAAAACGTAAAACCTGCACAATTTCCTCTCTCTGGACTCTTTAATTATTCCACAGCACCCTCCAGTTGTCCTCACAGGGGAATGGAAACCAGTCATGGTGAAAACGCAACACTTGTGTGAGCTCATCTACCATTCATCGCACTTCGTAACATAAACCTACATAATGGATACAAGAACATTGGATTAAGACCGTTTCAACACTGAAAAGTTTAACATCTCTGATACAACAGGTTACATAAAGAACAAAAGTAGTAATACAGCATTCACACACAGAAATTGTTACTTCACTGCCTTTTTTTAGACACACGAATGACAATAGGACAACCTTTCCTAATTCAAAGTCCGTGTCACAACAGAGTGAACCTGCGAGGACGGTTAAGCCGTCAGATCCCAAGCGTGTTCGCTGAAAGCGTGCGTTTCACTTCGTTGTTATCCTTTTGTGTTTTCAGATGAATACCTATCACGCACTGCACGTTTAGATCCATGTCTCAAGAGGCACTGATCAGATAATTAGCATTCAGTATTTAGCTCCTCTACACTTGAAGGCTCAATTATTTTTTCGGTTAATATGACTGCGGCTCTCCTGAGAGCAAGATGCTGAAAAGGAGGGAATGAGAAGAAAAGGCATGGTTGTGTCTCAGCTGGAGTGTCTGACAAGATTCAGAAAGGAAGTTGATGAAATCTGGCTAGCAAAGCCCAGTTCTTCAGCTTAGTCTTTTATGTTCTTAATAGCAGACATAATTATGTTTGCGGATTAACAGGACAAAAACATTTTGTTTAAAAAACCCTGGGTTTTGTGTATATGTACATACTGTTGCAGACAATAAATACCGCCTTTATAACACTAAACACTACATATATATAAATATATCCCAAAATAGTCTACCAAATGTTAGGGTCAACAAATATGACAAAAAAGTTTGATAAGGTGATTAATGATTTCCCTCAATTTTTTTCTTCCTGAGCAAAACCTTCTGCTGTTTGAGCAAAAAAATACCTCATAAGCTGTCAGTTTTTCGCTATGCTCATAAGTTTTGTCAGATGTCTTGCTACACTCACTAATGTAGCCAGTTTTTGACTTGTCAGGTTCTTCGAAATGCTGTCTACAGACATACACACTGCAATTCAATAAACCTAATCATGAGCATAATGTATAGTGGAAAGTGGCGGCTCGGCATTTAACATATTGGACCACTGGGTCCAGTGCCCCAAGCTGCCACTGGTGGGCCTTTCAGCAAATGCCTATGTACTCAGCCTCATCCATACATACAATAAACCTGTAAAGTTAGCATCTGTGCATTGAAGATATTTTCCAAAAATAATTTGGGGATGTGCAAGACGAATATTAGAACACATCACGATTGTTTTTAGAAAATTTTGTCTGTTTGACTGTGCACACATCACATGAAAAACCACTGAACAAAGTTTAATGGGGTTTTCAAAGGTAACATATAAGCTTTCTGTTTTATCGGAAACGGCCAAAGGAAAGAGATGATATGCTAATTTGAAATTTAAATGAAAAACACCCTTTTTATAAAAACATCAGTTTATCTGAAAAATTCCACAAATTTTTAGATTTTTAAATCCGCCCTTATTAATGTGCAATTGAAATCTACTCAATAAACGCAATCTTGCACCTCCATTCGCGCACTTCACGGTAACATGTTGAAATTTTAGTTCATTCCAAAATTCTACAGCTGCCACTTTTTTTTATTCCGCACTCATGAGTGTGCAGTTAAAATCCACGCAAATGAAGTCGCAGGCATATCTAGTCCAAAATAAAAGACCACAGACACATGTTCTTTCTTACAGACACATCAGTGAAAAAAAAAAATATTGAAAGATCAACCATAAATCATGAATTATTTGTACATTTGGTGCAGTATATATCTTGTGCACCAATACGGCCAACATTTTGTTCCAATCAATAAAACTCTTCGGCAGCTTATCTGGATAATATCTGCGTTTTCCAGCCACTTGTAACTAGATATTTGAGTTATAGCTACTAAAACGAATTCAAGCATTGAAATTAGGGATGCACCGAAAAGAAAATTCTGGGCCGAAAACGAAACCGAAATTTTTGGATGCACTTGGCCGAAAACCGATACCGAAACCGAAAATGGCTTCATTAAAAAACATGTTTAAAATATTTTCTTTTTGTTTGTATTAAAAAAATGTTGCATATTGCAACTTTGCTGTCCTCATCTGAAACTTTGAAGTGCTTCCAAACCGCCGAAATACTCCGTGTTTGATGCGTAATGACAGCGCGAACGAGACG
Organism: Clarias gariepinus; assembly: GCF_024256425.1. NCBI lineage: Eukaryota > Metazoa > Chordata > Actinopteri > Siluriformes > Clariidae > Clarias > Clarias gariepinus. The sequence continues at coordinate 9,541,097 of NC_071125.1, forward strand.
GGAGGATGGGAGAGGCGTGGCGACAATTTCGGCTTTTATTTTCGGCGCTTTCTTACGTTTCGGCCGAAACCGATAATGCTATTTTGGCTGAAAATTTTCGGTGGCCGAAATTTCGGTGCATCCCTAATTGAAATGTGTAACAACTATTGTTGGGTTTTTTTTTTTGTTTTTTTTTAGTGTAAAATCTTGTACAAAGCAATAATCTTTTTTTTCCTGCCTCCTTTGCTCCACACTCCAGCCCAGTAGGTGGTAGTAGCTGTGCATAAACTTGAAATAAGAAGCATACCTCAGCAAAAGAGGATTTATGAAAGATGGAGCTTCTATTTTTTGTAAAAGCTGTTGTAAGTTTTTTGTAGGAATTATTTTTTTAAAAATTACTGAATCAATCATCTGAATCATAGGACACTATGTAATATAATTTCTTTTACGCACAGTATGATTCTCTGTAACAACCTGTACATTAAACAATTACTTGTTTGGATAAAAACATATTTTTAAACATTTCAATAATTATTACCAGAAACCTTTGGAGCCTCAAGGTGAAGTAACAGATTAATATCACTAATAAATATTAATAGCTCACAGCAGATGATGGATCACGTGCAACACTGTGCAACATGCTGGAGATCAAATCAACACTAATGAGCTTTAATTTAATTACAGAGCAGCAGGCATGCAGCAGAGACTGAGGAGAAAGATGTTTGTCAGTGTTTCCATTACAGACAGGAGTCTCGAGTCTGGAGAGAGAGAGGGAGAGAGACCTCCGAAATGTCACTGTGGACACTTTAATAGTCAGAGGGCGGCACTTACTGCGCTCGGTACGTTCTGAAAGCTTAGCTCAAATGTTAGCGGAACCCCAATAAGCACCATGATGAAACATCTCTCATGAAGACCATCCCAGGAAAGCAAGACCAAAACTTACCTCTGCTGCAGAGGAGAGGTTTATTTAGAGTTATCAGCCTCAGAAATCACCAATTAACAAACAGCATCTCAGATTAAAGTCATTATAAAGACTTTATAGAGCAGAAGTAGCAGATACATCTCAATATCAACTATTCATGCATTTTTGGACGACTTCAGAAAGAAATAAAAAAACAGAAAAGACCACTCGAATCTGTGTCCAAACTTTTGACTGGTAGTGTACAAAAGCATTCATAAATTCGCAAATCTGATTAATCAGAAAGCCAGCTAGCATTTAAGTCCCATGTGTATATACGTCATTAATGCATTTGTTCTAATGTGCATCACATCCTTATAGGTTTTCTGTAAGGAAATATTTATTTCGGACTTTTAGACTGTATCTCCAACATCAACAACAAAGAAAGGCTTGGAGAGAGAGAACTGTTGTTCATAGCTTTTACAGCAGAAGCATTATACATTTTTTTTTGGGGGGGGGCATTAAATTTCACGACATTAAATGCAATTATAAATTGACAAGTCTTTTTTTTTTATTAAATCAAATTGCTCTGGATTAAAGAAATAAAACAGCGAAGTATGTGCTCCTACAAAGAAAATCAATCACCTTAAGGATAATAACAGCACAGATTGTTGATTATTTTCAGGTAGTAGTTGCTTTTCATTTTAAAGATGCTGAATTAAGTCTTCCAGGTGGTGGAACTGAACCTAATCCATCTCCACCTATTACCCTGACACTAACCTTTAACCCCTAACACATGAGACACCCTGTAATCTCTTATCTCCACCCCTGGACTTCGGTCTCGACTCCTCACAGACAGAAGCAGCTGGATCAGGGCTGACTTCATCTCTTAGACATTTTTCATTGTGCAATGAGGTACACATGACGCTTAATCTCAGCACATCATGTATAAAAAACAGTAAGATATCTCGACCAGACTACTGTACCTGCAAGACTTCTGACTGCTTTATACTTTTAGTTGTTCTTTGTGGTACAGTGAAAAAGGCACACACAATGTCTGACGCTGCAGTACTGACCAAAGCTTTGTAACCGCTGACGTGACTTCCTCTCAGTAGGGGAAGTTATATGTTCAAAGCGTGGTTTCTGGCGAGAGCTGCGATCAGCAAAAGCTGACGGTTAGCACCTTACTTCCTTCCGACCGAACTAACTACCTTTACTGCCTCAAAAGAAGAAAAATCTGATGTCTGTGCCACATCAGTCAACCTCAAACACTGTTCCTGTACACACCCTTATTTCACAGAAACTCACTTTAATTAGCATTCATTTTTTTGCTCCCTGCACTTCTCACGCATGTAGTCTTAATCTACACCGTGAGCACTTTCCTTCATAAAAACAAGCCTCAAGGCATAAGCCGATCCTTGACTTATGGCTGCTCGCTCTCGCGTCTCTCTTACTCCAAGACCCCTGAGAGCACTCGATCTGCTGTTCTGATAGACCTGGAATTCGGTTCTTCCCTTTTTCTCTAACGGCATGCCCAGGAAAACTGAGCTGGTCTGTTCGGTGAAGCCAGGTGCCGGTAGGAACTCGATCCTTTCCATCTGCCGTGTGTGCGTGTCCGTCTCGGCACTGGCTCGGTCGAAGCTAAACTGCAGAATAGTGCCATTGTTCCGTGGCTACTCGCAAAACTAGAGACATGCAAGACCTCACACACAGCGCAAAAAAAACACTATACATATACCAACAGTTGCTCTATTTAGATCTTTTCCTTATGCACACATCCCTTATAAACACACTCTTAAGTGATTCTGCTATTCACAGCCCAACACGCACAGGAATAATATTTGAGGATCTACATCAACACACTCCTGGTGTTACAGCGAACCGCAGGGAGTGGTTTTAAGCCCCTTTTGTGTGGAATACGATTCATTCGTTTTATAGACCAGAGGCTGGACTTCAACACAGTGGTTTCGTGGAACACCTCAGCCTTCAGGTTTGATTCATTACACTGCTGGCATGTTTATACTTCTTAAAAGTGATGTCTGCTCTCATGCCCCATTTTCACTCATGTCATTCTGTACTAACCACAAAGCAGCACAAGGTTTAAGAGCATCCTCCAAAAAGCACACAGCCTCCTGTCTGGTCCCATGTTATGCCAGAAATCCAAAAAACAGCTGGCACTGCACATAAATGTGCAGAGTTCATTATCTTCATTAATGACGCTATGGAAAAATAATCGACTATCTAAATACCAGGTCTTCCACTTAAATAGGATTTACAAGTAGGAAGTTGTGAGTGCGGAAACGAAGGAAAGTTCCACATGAGTAAGGAATCACAGGAATGATCCAGGAGATAAATATTTAGATTTCTCTCTCTTTATATAGGTTTCTTTCATATCTATTGTAATTTGCACTAGAGTGAGAAAATCCAGACGGGCATCTTTTAAAGCGAACTAACACGCCTGGTAAGAACTACTCCTGAGAACAAGCAGAATATTCACATTTAAAGAGGAGATCAGCATCCATACAGTATACGAGCTGAGTTTTGTTCGTCATAAACCAGGGGTTTCCAAAGAATACAATTTGATTTTGATATCTTACGAATCCACTGAATCCATATGCGGCTAGTTTTGTTTTGAGTCTGGGCAGATTGTTAATTCGCGAATGATGACGTACAGACAAATCAGTGATGGATGATGCTTATTACAACATCTGTCTGCACTCTTTCACTAACAAGAATCAACTTGGTAATTTTTTTAAATAAAAAGTGTCGCCTTAATTCTTCTTAATTCAAGTGGAAGTAAAATCAATCCTGTCTGATGGATGCAGCTCTAATAAGTAGTGTTTTCCCCCTCTAGTTCTTGAATAAAAGAAGTAAAGGAACACTGATGATTCTTCTATCAACTACAGAAAAAGAAAAATAAACAGACAAAATAACAGAAGCCTCTTGCTCTTTTAAATACAATTAAATCTGGTTTTGTCCGGATCTGATCCCGGCTGGCGTCCTGCAGCCAGCCGAATGCACTCTCTAATCTCCTAATGGGCAAAGCAAGTGATTACTGTGCTGCGAGAGCATCTTCCGACTGCACGATCAATCCGCAAGCGCCGTACTGACTCTTCAAAAACGTCGAGCGTAATCGAGTCCGAAAACGTGGTGGCGACCTGTCACGTACAGATCGTGAGCTTGACTGACAACGTACTGACCGTCTCAGCTCGCAAGCAGCGTAACCTTGATGTCGTCACAATCCCGAGGTCAAGCTTTCTGATGTCAGCGCTCGCTTTCTCCTTATAAGGAAGGCATCAAGAGATTTTCTTTTTATAAGGTATATGAGGTAACTCTTTAACCTTAAAGTCCTGAGTGAGGCTCTTGAAAAGGAAACAGGATGGACACGTGTCTTAAGTGATATCTTGAGCCTGTTAGGAGTTAACAGGAAGCTCTGAAAACTGACCCCACATGGTTAAACGCTTGATAAGGCATCCTCACAATTATATGGCACTAAATTCATTTAAGTGTTAATGAAAATCAAATATTACAGCTAATGGTGCATGATATTGCAAGACTTAATAAGGAGTGAAGGTGTTATAGTGAACGCACAGGATTTCAGTGCAAGTTTTTCAGCAGTGTGAAGGGGAACTGAAAATTTCCGTGCAAAATTTTGTGTAATGTGAGACTTATTTAAAAAAGTATGTCAGTTACCTTTAAATGTGAAGCCTGAGCACTGAATAGTGCAGATGTTTCCTTGGCAGAAAGCTTACAGATGTTGACAGAGTGGCATTCTCTCCTCTAGCCTTGCGCGCGCGTGATAGCGGTAACGTTCCTGGCGTCCAAAATGTCCTTCAGTTCGCGTGAAGAAAAAAAAAACGGGACAAACCGGCCCGGGATTCCGTTATTACTCGGTGATATTCGTTAGCGTAAACCGCCGCGTTTCCAGCAGCTTACTGGGAAGGGAAAAAAAGGCGTTCAGGGCCGTTAGCCTTGTTGTGTCCCGGTGAAGATGTAACGTCGTTCTGGAGACGGAAAGAAAAACAACCTTAAAATGAGTTAGAGGGATAATTTTTCACGTCGAATTCCCCAACATTCGAGAATATTCGCGTTTGTAAAATGGCGACGTTGTGATTCTCCTCGCTCGGACCGCTTCCTCGCAGCACCAACTGTAAAAGAAACGAACCGAGCTGGCGCGCGCCTCAGTCGGACTCGGCTCGAGCTGAAGCGCCGCTGCTGCCTGCTGGAAGAGGAGGAGCCGGAGGAAACTCAGTCCCCGCCCACCGACTCAACCCGGAAGAAAAATCGCAGATAACGGTTAGCAGAAAGATGCAGCGAACGGAGATGTGGCTGCACCGCCCACAAAGCATCACACAGCCAATAGCAGGGCGGCATACCGAGAGCACAGCCAATCAAAATTTGTATTTGTAAATCCTAATTCACACACTTTAATCTTCATATTTGTCAACTCTGTGAACGCTAGCTGTCTGAGCTGGTTTAAAATATTATGAAGTCTCATAACCAGCTTTTTTATAGACAACTTACACTCAGCTTCAGTACTTTAAAACATTAGAATCATTTTATTTATTAATTTACTAACTGAAGAACCTGTCGTTGATGGAAAAAGAGTTTGTAGAAATAGTTAAAAGGTTAAAGCTAAAACTTATTAATTCAGTTTGAAGCCCATGTACATTATGGGCGTGGTAGCTCAGAAGGCTAAGGCACTGAGTTACTGATCGGAAGGTTGGCGGTTTGATCCCCAGCTCCACCAGGTTGCCACTGTTGGGCCCTTGAGCAAGGCCCTTAACCCTGTCTGCTCCAGGGGTGCTGTATCATGGCTGACCCTGTGCTCTGACCCCGGTTACGCTCGGATATGCCAAGAAGGAACTTTACTGTGCTGTAGTGTATATGGGACAAATAATGGCTTAACTTAACTTACATGTCTTTCTGTATTACAGAACTCTCTTCCTACCTTATTAATACAAAGAAATAAAGTTTTATAAGGTTGAGTATCTTATGCCTTGTTTACGTCAAATACACTCCCTGTTCGGTGATCGGAGAGTGAATCACAGGTGAGAAAACGAAAAAGTTAATCAGATAAAGATTAGGCTCTGTCTTAAAATGACTCCACCGTTTACTTAAACCCCTTATGCAGTGGTAAAATATCCCAGTAAAACTATTCAGTTTAGCTTCTCTAATTAATATCTATTGGTGCAGTTGTTTGTTGTAGCATATTTTGAAGTATATTAATAAATCTGACATCAAAACTTCAGGCAGATATCTAAGTACTGCTAAACTTTCATTAAATTCGGTCCAAAACTTGGCACAAATTTGCTCATAACATCCCTTCTACTTAACATTTTTATTAATTTATGGCTTTGATTAATTTATGTTTAACTTCAGACAAATCCCAAAGTACCGCAAATGTTTCTCATTAAATTCTGTCCAGCCAATTTTGTGTGATGCTGTGACAAAATCTAGCTGGACAGACAGACAGAATTTTTTCTAAGACTTGTTTCAAGTCCTCCAATGTATGAAAGATATCACTGAAAGAGCGATTTCTGACCAATGTACAGAAAAAACCTTCCTTATTTAAATAGATTTATTTATTGTAGCTGTGGGACAGATGGCTTCACATTATTAATTGGTAAAGTGCTCGCCCTATAATCCGGAGATCGTGAGTTTAAATCCCGGGTGATGCTGTAACCTCTTGCAGCCGGAGGCCTAGAGAGAGCTGATTGGCCGAGCTCTCTCAGAAGGGAGGGATGAGATTTCCACATAAATCACGGCTCTACAGCCAATCAGGGGTGTCTGTGAGCTCACGCAAGCGAAAGGAGTGGACAGCGCTGTCCTCCAAGTATGTTACGCCGTTGCCAATGGTGCGTGAGTGAGCAGTTAGAAAATACAAGATCCTGGGGCTGCAAAAACAAGCCTAAATACAGCAACAACTGCTTCTCTAAGACCGTTGCTTATGTCTTTCCCTTTTGGGAACACACATCTGAATGCACCAGCACCAGAACTTCTGCTTTAATAGAGGTCTGCACACCTGCTGATGATCAATTAATCAAGGGCTGATGAATACCAGCACCCTGCTGCAACTTAAACCCTGTAAAAGCAGGGGCCCTTTGCCCACATGTTGTTGTTTTTTGGATTCATTTAACTTTTTTTAAGGGGAATATATGGTTATATCCTGTTGTTTGTCTGAGGTTGTATTTACCTTATACTGAGACCAGCTACAATAAGAATATTTTTAAATTATGTTTTTACACCAAAGCATAAAATTCATGTAGGGAAGGGGTTACTAACTTTTGAACATGAGCATACATTTATTATTATCGATCTTGTTTATAATGTGACATCGCTAATTATACTTCACATTTGTACAAAAGTAAAGCTTTATGATCCCATTATCCTGTGTCACCGAGAAGAGGAAGTGTTCCCTTTTGAATCTGTTTCCTCTCAAGGTTTCTTCCTCAATTCGTCCCAGGGAGTTCTTCCTTAAGACAACATGGGGATGAACCCTTGAGAGAAACCAGACTCTAAAGGAAACCTGTCAGGGTCTGGTTTGTGTAACTGTGATATAAATTTAAATTTACATTCAGATTTATGTAAAGCTGTTTTGTGACCTTGTCCAAAAAATACGATCGATTCTAATTAATAATATAAAGGAATAAGTCTTGTTTATATCAGCCAGACAGGATCTTATTTTATATTTAGTTTTATCATCTTTTAAAATGATCCACATCAGCATTAAGCCTTTTTGTTCTTTCTTTTTTTTTACCATCAAGGTGACTAAGGTGCACCTGGCTGTTCCACTTTACATAGTAGGATAGGCTTTACGCAAAACAAGAAACATCCAAATGAAACTGATGCTATGTGTTTACCATTGGTAGTATTACTGTATGTTGCCTGGCTGATAAGCAGCTAGATTACAGTAAGTTAGTTACAGTACCTTAACTTTAAACGGATAGACAGACATGGTGTTCTTCAATAAAACAAAATAAATGAATAAATATAGATCATCATTTTTACGAACACTTTAAACCAACCCCTTGCTGATTATTGCACCTCCAGGGTTCAGGTTCGATTCCTACCTCGGGTCTGTTTGCATAGGGTTTGCATGTTCTACCAGGCATCTGTGTTAATGGAGTTTGCAAGTCTCCTGGGATAGGCTCCAGCCCCCCCCCCCCCCCCCCCCCTCGTGCCCCTGTACACAGGATAAAGCAGTATAGATGATGAGTGAGTGAGTGAGTGAGTGAGTAATAATGCTATGTGACTGACATGTTGTCAGGCTGGCTAAGTGAGTCTGCATGTTATGTAGGTGTTTTTATTCAGCAAGGATATTAAGGGATAACACTAATGCTTCAAAATAAATTGCTTAGAAATCAAAGTCACAATACTGTATGAACCTGTGCAACTATCTAATTGCAAAAAAAGTCTGACTTATTACAGGTAATGTATGCATAGTCAGTAATGTATGTGCCTCAGGTATACTGAAAATGACCAAGGGACTCAAAGACTCAGGCTAAAACTGTCAAATTAAAAGCCTTATTCATCAGTGCATTGTTTGCGTGCATTAGTGGCCTTTTTTTTTTTTAGATATTTATATAAATTATTTATATGAAGCAAATGCGGGCATCATGCTGAATGAGAAAACATTGAAGAGACAAGAAAATCACAGATGCTGACAAATACAGTAATACTTAGTAAAGGTCGTGGTGCCCGAAAGAAGGATTTCAGGAAATGACAAACGCATGAGACCTTTATGCAACTTCTCCTAGTGCCATTATTAGCTTTTGGTCTATATAAATAAGTTTAAAAACTAAATGTTGCATGTAATTAAATATATGTATTGTAGTTTAATATGTGTCCACAGTTGCAATATGTGTCAAAATATGTAGTTAACACCTACTGTACATTAACAGTTTATCAGATATACAGTACTGGGACTATTATCGGTGGATTTAATTTGTATGGTGGTTTGGGTGAATCAGTCTATTTATTATTTACTGCATCTTAACTTTGTCTCATAAAATATTTGCAGCTGTGACATAAAGTACATGGGTCATGTAGAGTATTTATGTACAGCATGCATTGTTGTAACCAGAACACTGTCATACTTCAAGCGTGTTAAAGTGCATGAGGTGAATTCTCTTCACTGCTTTTTCTTATTTTTATAAACACAGACAGGACTCAAGAAGGGCTTACAGTTCATAGCAGGAGCAAATGGATGACAGTGAATAAAACAACTAGATGGTTTATACTAAAATAGCCAGGAAAAGAAGCAAACATGAATTATCATAACCCTGCCAACTTTTGGTGCATGTGTTTTAAAGTGTCACATTATGTTAGATCCACCGTCAGGCAGATTATATAAGGAAATTGTCTGGCAAATGTTTTCCAAGCATCTTAGAGAACCTCATCTACTTCTACCTGGAGACTTGCTTCTATTTCTGAAGGTAAAATCAGACTGCCTCCATTATGTCACATTCCTTAATGGCATCCAAACAATTCTATGTTGTATTTTCTCTGACATACAAATCAATTTTATTTATAAAACTTATCCAATAAAAGCATTTTTTAACATTATATTAAATAAACTACGGTGGCACGGTGGCTTAGTAGTGGTTAGCACTGTCACCTTGAACACCTCCAGGGTCCGGGTTCGATTCCCACCTCAGGTCTGTTCTCCCTATGATTGGTGGCCTTCCTTCCGGTTTCCAAAGACATGCAGGTTAGACTAACTGTTCTTCCCAAAATTCCCGTAGTGTGTGAATGACTGTGCATGTTTGTGCCCTGCAATGGATTGGCACATCGTCTGGGGTGTACCCCGCCTCGTGCCCTGGGATAGGCTCCAGGACCTCTGACCCTTTCTACAGTATAAAGCTGTATAGACGACAACGATAAATAAACTGCATTAACATATTCTTCCATTTAAACATCAATATGTGAAAACAAGGAAACAGCTTTGTATTTGATTTGTGCTTTTCTTGGCACGCACTGAAAGGAATTGAATTTGAAAAGGTCAGCTATTCCCTGGTTAAGATGGGCATTCTGGAACTTTATTCTGTTTTCATAAAATAAAATAAAAAATCAAATTGGGGCACCTGGAAAACCCTGCGGATTTATGTTCTGATGTTCTACTGTTCCAATTCCCCCGCTAATCCTCTTTTATTTTAATTGTCATTTTCCAATTAATTGTTAATGCACATCTTTAATTGAAGCCCCAAAATAAATCTCAAATTCGGAAGAAATACATGTGCTTTCTGTCAGATTCATTGCTTTAAATCCACAACCGATTTGAATGCTTATAGCTTTTTAATGACAAGGAAATGGACCCAATCTCCGCAGACCTCCCTTGAAACCTTGAAACCTTGAAGCCTTCGTGTTACCCGTGCGAACTCTTTTCGTTGCCTTTCTGTTTCCTTTTTTTTAATATATATATATAAATAAGAAGTCACAAACATGCAGAGCCACTTGGTCATCCCTCACTAAAAAAGAGATAGATTGTTGTTTTCATAGCACTTCCAGTGAAAAATGGAGAGAGGCTAGAAGCAAGGACGACTGAGATGTATTATTCATCCTCTGCATGGTCTGCACTGTAAATCCAAATGCTATTATTGCAGGAGGAATAATGGATTTCTTTCTCTCTCTTTCATTCTGTCTCTCTTTCTCTATACAGCGGTGGGTATCATCTTTAGCTCAGGCAAGAGAGAGAGAGAGAGAGAGAGAGAAATAAATGGTCTCAGATGTAATTCTACAGGGCTGAATCTGACCAAAGATAATTATTCATTCAGTTCTGGGACAATGTATGAAATTGAAACATAACTGCCATTACTGTACTTTATTCTGTAATGAGGGAACTTGTCACAGGCCATAAATCAACCTTAAGCTTCTAACCGTTATACTAACTGTTAAAAAGGAGAAATGAGAACACATTACCCATGATTCATATTCACTTTAATTTTAGTCTATATTGTGGAAGCATTAGAAACAAAAGAAAGATTTGCCTTCCTTCATCCTCTTTCTTTCTTTATGGAAATTACAGCTCAACAGGAATTCAAAGCAAAGATTTCAGCATTTTGTACAGTATACGAACACAACATTCAGCATCGCAGTAAAGAGAAGAGACCTGGCTCCAATCTGCTCATGTTTTTTAATTGTAACCTTTAGCATTTTCCATAAGCTGCGATGCCTAGTGCCGTAAACAGTAGGCCTGCGGTTAATTATCCTGTACCTTTGGAACATTAAATGCAAGACTGTAAAACTCATTTAAACTGGTAACCAAGCCGTATCTGCACAGCAGCTTGCGATTGAATCCTACGTTCAGCTCCTAAACGATAATTAACTGGATAAAAACAGTTTATGAAAAATGTCCTGGTGGTTAATTAATCTCACGCTGAAAATATAAAAGAAATCTAATATTTATTAGAAGGATATTAATTTTAGAGAACAAAAAAAAAACTATGAACCTTTATGTGTTTTTTGTTCACTTATTTGCATCTTTCCCTCACCTACATAACAGCTTGAAGTCTTGTCCTATATTGCATAATGAGATTACTGTACCAGTCAAAAGTTTGGACACATGTTAGGATTTATTTTTTGCAAGAACAATACTAGATTTTTTGCCCCAAAAACTGCAGCATTAGGTTAGAATAGTTTTTGCAAGAACAGTATCGTCAATCTCCATGATGAAACTGTCTCTCCTGAAGACCTTCCCAGGAAAGCAGGACCAAGACTTACCTCTGCTAATATATATAATTGCATATTTTGGATGCCCTCAGTATTGTTTGACACTGAGGAATTAGAAGGCGTGTCCCAATGTTTTGACAGGTAGTGTATGTTAGAATAGAAAGGAATGTGAGACACTCCAGATCCTCCAGAGTTTTTGATCTTCTCATGTGCAGGCTCCTCTTTAGCTCTTTAGCAGGTGTCATACTGGCTTGAATCTGTAGCCGCTTGTCTCTGTCTGTGTGGATTTAAAAATACAGTATCTTCAAGATCATTGTCCTGGTGGGAGTTCCAACCCTGATGCTGGTGTGCCTTCTTCCTGAAATCTGCATTCTGAACATCTTCAAGGTTTTTGCATTCCATAGAGCAAAGCTGTGCAGTCTCTTTTTATTTTTCCATTAATCCATATCACCTCAAGTTATGTTAATATGTTGTATTAAGAATAAGAAAATGGTAATAACTTAATTTTGACCAAAAAAAAAGATAAAACCTTCTTATTCCAAGGCGACAATATTTTAATGTATAATATTCTGGGAATTTTAACAAGGTTTTTAGTAAAACTGCCTCACAGACAACATCACACATCCTTCATAATGCAAAACATTGGGGATTCTGTATAACCATCATTTTTATTTATTCATTTTTTTTTTTTACACCAAACTCACCTTGACTGTTGGAAAAAAACGTTATTTTTATATTTGACCTTAGAACCTGGTTCCAGTTAAAGCTCCAGGTGCTTCAGTTTGTGGTTAGATGAATGCATGGGAATGCTTTTTCTACTGCGAATGTGTCTGTGTCCCCAGACAGACTCCTTTCCCCCTACCGTTGTGCTCTAAGAGCATTGCAGGACATTGCATGACTTATGAAAGCTAACATATCACCTTTCTATCTTTTATTTCATTTTTTCAAATAAGCCTCATATTCCTGTTCTTGACCGACCGAAGTGGAAGCCAGTGTGACCTTGTGTTCTTGTAGCCCACCCATCTCCCAGGTTTCATGTGGTGAGTATTCTGAGATGCTTTTCCGCTCGACACAGTTGTAAAGAGTGCTTATTTAAGTTACTGTAACTTTGCTGTCAGCTTAACCCCGTCTTGCCTTTCTCCTCTGACCTTCCTCATCCCCAAAGCATTTCCTGAGGAACTGCTGGTCACTGGATGTTTTTTGTTTTTTGTTTTTTGTTTTCTTGCATTTTTCTGTTGTTATTCTGTGTAAGGGCTTAAAACCTGTTGTATCAGCAATTTCTGTGAGATGTGAACCAGCCTATTTGGCACCAAATTCATTCTTCAGGATAAGTAGATGGGATCTTCCTCGGATTCTTTTTAAAAGCAAGTCAGGCACGGATACAGGGAGTGCGTGTAGGAATGCCTCAATGGATTTGCATAATGTATTGGATTTTTATACGGACATTCCTTTAGGCTGTAGAGTTGTTTTCTTAATTAAAGGTAGAGGAAAATGTTTTTAGATGCTATTTAAGAGACAGGGAGGCAATGAACAACGACATTTGGGCAGTATCTGAAGAAAAAAACTGGCAAGGACCCATTCTGGGAGAAGAAAATCCGGCATTCATTGTTCCGCTGAGTCAAATTACCTGACTTGCTGAAAAGAGCCAGAATCCTCATCGCTACTGGAAACTGCCAGCAAAGCACTGGTATGTGGGCTAAATGTGCAACTGGACAAAAAAAGATCATTAACTAAAATAATGCCTGCCATCCTTAAGCGAGCATTTACTGCTCCTGTCTCATTTATATCACACTCACTTATTAAAACAACAACAATATAATAATAATAATAATAACAATAATAATAATAATAATAATAGTAATAATAATAATAATAAATCAAAAATCAGACCCACCAAGATTTACATTCCCATCAGCAATAACAAGATGAAAAGAGATTCAAATAAAAGCACAAATAATTAATGTAGTTCATGTATAACTATGACAGAATACCTTATAGCACCTACTGTATAATTACAAACTGATTACTACTGGCTCAAGTCGATCATCAGTACTAAATGACAAATCAACACACTGGTCATCACATTCCCAACCAGATATTAAGAACATTATAAATAAGGTCAATAATGTGGCCTAAACCTTTGCTTAAACCTGGGACAAAGAGATTGCTTATCTTCTTGTTTTAAGGGTGTCAGCAGTTCTTGCGTTTAAGTGTGTTGGCAGCGCCGGAGAAAATGTTATTTGACACCCGAAATTCAATTTATGTTACTGACCTCGACTTGTTTAGCCTGGCATTTAGGTTATACAGTATCTATGATTCATGGAGACCATTTTGTGCTGTCCTTTTCTGTTTTTCTGGGTGTTTTTTGAGGCTAAAAAAACATGACACTACAAGCATATTTTTATTCATTAAAATAAATATGGCTTTAAAAGATATTATTAATAGGTTAAAATCTGGGCCTACACTGGCTAATCTATAAAAGAAAAAAAAAAATTACACATTAAATGAAATGAAATTAAGTTTATTTAAGCTTATAAGTTTATTTATTAAATGCAACAAATATTACTTTACAAAAATTACAACCAGCATAAAAAGGAGCAAGGATGATAAACACACCCTATGAACACATAAAACCATGTGCATGTGTAAAATTGATTCCTCAGGCTCCCAGAACCACCCTTTTTTCAATTTTACTCCTGGAACCTTGATTCTTTGATTTTTCTGCTATTCTAATGAGGTGTGCCTCAGACCATTGTCTTGCTGCTGACCCAATTTTAAAGCTTTAACTGTCAGACAGATGAACACACATGGCCTCTAGAATACTCTCCAAAGGAGTTCATGGTTGACTCAGCAACCGCAAGTTGCCCAGGTCCTGTGGCTGCAAAACAAGCCCAAATCATCACCCCTCCACTACCGCGCTCAAAAGTGGGTATGAGGAGTTTCAGCTGAAATACTGTTTTGTTTTTGCCAAATGTGGAGCTGGGCATTAAGGTTAAACAACTCCACTTTGATTTCATCTGTCCATAGGACATTTTCCCAGAAGCCATGTGGTTTGTTGAAATGCAGTTCAGCAAAGGTATGAAAACACATATGGCATTAGGTCATTAAGTAACAACAACAACAACAACAACAAAAACAAAAACAGTCAGTTGTTATTTTAAGACACGAAGATCAGCTGTTCTAGAACAGATCTTGCAAAAACAGTATTGTCAAGTGGATTTGCATAAACCATTAAGCACCATGATGAAACTGGCTTTCATGAAGACCAGCCCAGGAAAGCAAGACCAAAACGTACCTCTGCTGCAAAGAAGAAGTTCATTTAGAGTTACCAGCCTCAGAAATCACTAATTAACAAACAGCACCTTAGATTAGAGCAATTATAAAGGCTTTACAGATAATAAGCAGAAACATCTCAATATTAACTATTCAAAGGAGATTATTGCATTTTGGATGCCTTCAGCATTGTTTTACAATAAGTAATTAAAAGACATTGAACTAGAAGGCATGTCCAAAGTTATGACAGGTAGAAAACAGTTAGAATGTTCACAACATTCTACTAAAAAGGTGGAGGTGGGTCTGCATCAAGGATTGGGTCTGAGCCCCTTCTTGTTTGCTGTAGTGATGGACCAGATGACAGATGAGGTTAAACAGATTGACATTGTGCTTTGTAGCGAGAGCAGGGAACAGGTGGAGAAAAATCTAGAGAGATGGAGGTACACTCTGGAAAGCAGAGGAATGAAGGTTAGCCACAGCAAGACAGAACCTAAGTGGAACGGTGAGGCTACAGGGAGCAGAGGTAAAGAGGGTGCCGGACTTTAAGTACGTAGGGTCAACAGTCCAGAGCAACAGAGAGTGTGGAAAGGAGGTAAAGAGGCAGGTACAGGCAGGTTGGAATAGGGAGAGAAAAGTGTCAGGTGTTTTTGTGTGATAAAAGAGTATCAGCGAGAATGAAAGGAAAGGTGTACAAGACAGTGGTGAGACCAGCGATGCTCTACGGCTTAGAGACAGTGGCACTGAAGAAAAGGGGTGATGAGTTCATCAGAGGGACAACCCATGTTAGATGTTTTGGAGATAAAGTCAGATTGAGGTGGTTTGGATATGTTCAGAGGAGAGATTGTGAATATATCGGTAGAAGGATGCTGAGGTTGGAACTGCCAGACAGGAGGTCGAAAGGAAGACCAAAGAGGAGATTTATAGTTGTAATGAGAGAGGACATGAAGTAAGTTGGTATGAGAGAAGAGGATGCAGAGGATAGGGTTAGATGGAGGCAGATGATTCGCTGGGGCGACCCCTGAAAGACGAATAAGAAGAAACATTTAGAATGTAAGAATAGAGTGAAAGGAATGTGAAACACTTATCAACTATTCCTTTAGCAGATACATCTCAATATCAACTGTTCATCCATATTATGGACCATGTATGGTGTGTGTAAACTTTTCACTGGTGGTGTAGTGACACTCCAGTCCAATAGATGGCAGCAATGACAAACACTCTTCCTCAACTCGAAGAAGAAGAAGAGCGTAATTTGCTAGCATGTAGCTCCTTAGAGTGAACTGTTTGTTTAGCTTTGTAAAAAATAAATAAATAAATAAAACAACAACAAATGGCTGCTCAGTGTCCAGTTGAGGTGATTATCTCAGGAGAGTCGTCAGTTAATACTAACGTTAAAGTTTTATCAGTGACACCGAGTGGTCAGGCTAAAGGGAAGAAACGAGCCGTTAGCCCGGCGACTCAGCCGCTAGCACAGCCGAGCAACGGCAATAACGGCAACAAGAGGAGGAAAGTGCAGTCAGTCCCAGCAGTCAGTCACACTCAGGTATTCTGATACAGATCCTCTACACTCGGTTACTGATATCAGCTGTTTTTCCCACACAATGTATATCATAGCTTAATTTATACAGAGCTGTGGATAAGATTAATGTGTCTGTGAAAAAAAAGCGGCTATAGTTATGATAAATACATTTGAAATCACTTGTTTTTGGGTCACTGAAATAAGTTCAAACACTATTATTATGATTTGTTGTTATTTATTACACCATCTGTGCAGCCAAATTCCCCAATTCTGCTTTATAGATTGTATAGTTTTTTCAAAAGTTTGTGCACACCTGATCATCACACCTACACTATATGGACAAAAGTATTTTGCCAAACTAGTTTGGTGAAGGCCCTTTTCTATTCCAACATGACTGTGTGCCCTAACACACAAAGCGAGGACTGTAAAGACATGTGGAAGAACTTGACTGGCCCACACAGAGCCCTGATCACAACCCCATCCAGCACCTTTGGGCTGAACTGGAAGCCTTCTCGTCCAACATCACCGCCCGACCTCATAAAGGATTTACAGAATGAATAGTCACGGATTCTCTCCAGGATTCTCATCCTGTGGACAGCCTGTCAAGAAGAGTGGAAGCTGTTATGGCTGCAGAAGGGGGACAACTCCATATTGAAGTATATGTATTTAAATACAATGTTATTGCAGGTTTGGCCAAATACTTTTGTTCATGTAGTGTAGATGTAGTTCTTCCTCAAACTGTTACCACAAAGTTGAAAGCTCTAGTCTCAAAATAATAGGGAAATAATCACTCACTTCTTCTGCTACACTGACTTAAATTCTGTCTTTTTATATCATCTAAACAGTTTACAACTTTGATGTGCTGGCCTTCTTACCCTGATCGCACATCACTCTGGAATCAGGTTTTAATCTGGACTCATAAGACCACATAATTGCCCCAAAGTCCAACCTTCATACTTTTTAGTAAATTTAACTTTTTTTTTTCTGATTAGTCTCACTAACAAGGGGTTTCTTATGGCCACCCATCTTATAAGTTCTCGTCACATTGTGTGCATGTGGAATTGCTCTCACTTTGACTTTTAAACATAGACATGGTTTTTACTGATGATTTTTTTCCCCATGCAATTTTACAAAGTGTTCAAGTGATCTCCAGTCATGGAGATCAAAAAATTGTTCCAAAAGGTTTGGATAATGTGTTGAAGAGTTCTTAACCCAGTAATCCTGTAATTACAACGCTCCTTAGTTGTTTTCTTTGCTTGATGCAGCCCAATAATTTAGCCCATTTTTTTTTTTCTTCATTTTTTTTAATTTATTTACTTTTTTTTGGCCAG
Source organism: Clarias gariepinus (assembly GCF_024256425.1). NCBI lineage: Eukaryota > Metazoa > Chordata > Actinopteri > Siluriformes > Clariidae > Clarias > Clarias gariepinus. The sequence continues at coordinate 9,558,768 of NC_071125.1, forward strand.
GCAGTGTCTAAGATATTAAGCAATTTTGGAATTCAATTTACAGGTTGGTGGTGTCCATATTTGGTTTATAGTGTGTGTTACCATAGTGTTACCATGTTTCATGCAGCCCTCTTGCTAGATCCGTCATCTTCCAAGACTGAGCTGCTATTATGATTATTATTTCAGATTCTTCCAGTGGAATTGACGGATGGAAAGTTGGTTTCTACAGCAGATGTAGGTGCTGAACCAGTCACCAAGCCTCTGTCCTTTAAAGACCCCAAATTTGTGGTAGGTCTTTAGACAAATATTTCTCTCTGCGTCAAGGTCAGGAAATGCATGTCAAAGCTGTTTAGTTGAGGTGATGATTCCCATTTGAGCACAATCATGTATGACCCTAAATATTGTTGGTCTAGTAACTGTAAAAGAAAAACAACTTTACTTGTTTCATAATTATTGTTGTTGCTGTAGCACTCTGGCATTGGAGGAGCAGCTGCAGGGAAAAAGAATCGAACGTGGAAGAACCTGAAGCAGATTCTGGCAGCAGAGAGAGCACTGCCCTGGAAAATCAATGATCCTAACTGTATGTCCGAATCACGTTCAAACTGAAATTACAATTTGTTAAATGTTTACTTTTTATTACTTTTTGTACAGTAATTGTACACTTTTTATTCCTTACAGATTACAACATCGATGCTCCTCCTTCCCTGAAACCTCCCAAAAAGTACTCTGATATTTCAGGCTTACCGGTAAGTGCGCTTTGTTTCTTAGTTCTGTTAGTTGTTCTGTATATGATATTCATGTGCATTCATTATTTATTCAGTGAAGAACTACTTTAAAAATCCTAATGAGTGTAGAAGAAATTTCAATAAATAATTTTTTTTTATCAATATTATTAATGACTTTTTTCATCTGATGACCTACAGAGCCAACCTTCAACCGCACACCTACACACATACAGAAGTAAACATTTTGTTTTTTTAATGTAATTCATTTGTCTTTACATACTTAAAAAAAAAAGCCATCAAGTTGTTGCCCAGCGTTTGTTTATGAGCTGTCCTCACATTATATGTAAGAGTTTCTCAAGAATCTCTCTTTTTTTTCCTCTTTTTTTTTCCCTCCTGAGCTGTTTTTATTGCAGCAAGCCTTCTGTTTTAGGACAGAAGTATGACTTGGACTGCTTTTTATTTCCCCCGAACCTGTATGTTCCTGTTTCTGAAAAGATCTTCTGTCGTCTGTGCATGCTAATTAATCCACCATCCTAGACAGCCAGATTGCGGCTCGCCTGATATGTGTACTAGAGCAGGTGGTGGGATTTGGAACACGAAACTTGTGTAAAGACCATTAGGTGTAAACATAGATACCCAATGATGACTGGTGTTTTGTAAAAGTCAGTAAGGTTTAGGGCTTTTTAAGGCTTTTGCTTTCTTTCTTATGTTGGAAAGCCTACTTGGCAGCTACAATGTGTATTGTAGTTGTTTGACTTTTGGCAATTTAAATGTTTAGAGCAACATATAATCTAGAAAGTGCAGCTAGAATTTATTTTAAAGGTAGGCTGTTTGAGTTCACTGTTTAACTTTTATGGTTTAAACCAAATGCAGACGGTGCCTTTACAATGGTGAAATTTAAGACTTTTGACTTGTCCATTGTGCAAAAGCATTTCACATTAAGTAGACTTTGTACGTCGAATTGTGAATTTTAAACTTTTCCCAGGCTTCCTGTGCCATCGGCCGCCTGGTCATGAGGGTTAAAAAAATATACAGAGTACTGTGTTGCCAGCGTCTTTTAAATACTTTCTTAAAACAGAGGTTTTGTGCTTAACCAACTGTAGATTAATGCAGATGGGAATGTTTAATGTAGGCTAGGCTAAACTCTTATTTTCAATAGGTTCGGTGTACAATTTTAAATTCATGCTTTTGTTAGCATATGATGAATGTAGTGGGATGTAAAAAATCTTAACTTGGAGATCATCTGTATTCAGGTATTAATATTTATGACACAATTTGATTATTCCAATTTAATTTAATCATATAAAGATACATTTGAATCAGTTTAAATATCAGTCGCTGTAGTTATTCTACAGCAGCAAATTCTTGCACAGCACAGTGATGAGATTCTTAGCCACAGTAAAACGTTTCATTGGTGCAAACCTTTTAAATAAGACCGTACCTCTGTGGTTTGGAGCAACGCTGCAGTAATTTCTGTGAGTGTAACACCTGATCTTTAAAGAGACCGTGAGAACTGTACACACAACCATTTACAAACACCACTTGCACGTTACAGAAGCTCTGCTACGAGTTATTGCCATGTCCCCTGTACAGTCCTGACCTCACTCCAAGTCATTTCCACATGCTTGGGACATTAAAGGAGTTCCTGGAAAAGCAGTCTGATCATGGCTCTGGCGTGCTGAGAAAACTTTCTATCTTGATGGTATCCAAGCAGTAGTGAGATTTCTGGGATAAGTGTATTAGTGTAGCATGGGATTATATAGAGAAATAATAATAAAAAAAAGTTTTACTCTCATAACTCTGCACAATTAAAACTTCTGCGTCGATTTGAACACCCCCTGCACATCATGAATAAAGCATAATGAGCTACATTACACAATGAAATGCAAAAGGACCATCACATATTAGAAATGTATCTTTAACTATGACTGAGAGTCCTTTTAGTAAGCCCATAGCTATTGCTTCAAAGTAGAGGAATGTATGAGTATGAAATTCTTTTGTAAATCTTTTTTCTTTCCCCAGACAAACTACACAGATCCTCAGACAAAGCTGCGATTCAGCTCATCCGAAGAGTTTTCGTACATCCGTCAACTACCTACAGATGTAGTGACAGGATACCTGATGTTACGAAAGGCCACCTGCATTGTGCCCTGATCACAACATGTAAAAATGCCCATGTTCAATTTTTGTAATATATCAAGACAACACTGGACTCGCTTCAAATCCTGTTGAAAGGAAGTTACAGCGAGCACATCAGTGACTTCCTGACTGTGGCACAGGATCCCACAGACTGATTTCTTTTCCTCTTTCTTGTTATTGGTAAACTTTTATACATGTGCAGTGCAGTTTATTGTTAATTTTTTTTTTTATCTTTAGACTCAATATAAATTGTAAGTTAAAATATAAGTAAATATATGTAAATATAAGTTTGTGTTCCATGATTGTAGAATTTATAAAGCTGGAGCTTTTAAAGCGATGTCTGTTAGTCTTATTAACCACATGTGGCTGTGTTTTGCTGACCTCTGCTGTTACAGATAATAAATTATATAAAAGACTTCTAAATTACACATTACAAACTGAAGTAAAATAAGTTTACATTATTTTAAGAGTACAAGTGATAGCAAATGCAGATCAGCATTACAGGCAAGTTTTGCACTGGGTTACAACATGAAGTATGTTCATAGGGAATTAGGTGATTAAACTGCTGTCTGCATGTTCATTTTACTTTATATACTTCACAAATGTAAATTAAATTTAATGACTGGTAAACAGGTATGCAAAATATTAGCCTAATTAGACAAACACTAACAGAAGTGGTTAGCACCCCCAGGGTTCATGTCTGATTCCCGTTCAGGCTCAATTCCCGTCTCTGTGTGCATGGAGTTTGCATGTTCTCCCCGTGCTTGGTGGGTTTCATCCGGGTACTCCGGTTTCCTCCCAGGCCCCCCGTGACCCTGAATACAGGATAAAGCGGTAAAAGTGAGTAGTTCTTACCATAATCTGATTGGACGATGGCCATTTAAGAAGTAGTAATATCACGGTCATAGCACTCTATGTATTACTCTATGTCCCAGGTGTTCCACAGTCATTAATTACACTAACTATCAGGTGAAACAAGATCTGTATGGTCTGAGGAGAGCTGCTCTCTCCTTAGTCTGCAGTGCTGACGAGAGAGCAGCTACATGCCAAAACACACATTTAAAGCGGGTTACAGATGCACTTATATTTAATTTTAAAACAACACTTTTTTTTTTAATCATTGCTTCTAATTAAAGCCCTCCCAGAGATTGTACACCCTAGCATACTAGCTTTTGTTTTAAAAGTTGGTGGAGATTATATTCTGAAGCACAATGCACAAACCCCAGCCAGTGTATGCAGTGCCAGCCCCAAGCCCGAATAGAACGGGAGGGTTGCAACGGGAGGGTTGCATCAGGAAGGGCACCCGGCGTAAAACCTGTGCCAAGCTTGTATGTGTGACCACTTGGCCGAGCAGCCGCAGGACCAACAATTGCGCTAACCATCGGTTGCTAACCAGCTTCTCTACTTATACTGTGAGAAAATCCTTCATTGTCATTGTCAAACTCTATTTATGTTATAGTCAGACACACCATATTAAATATTAAGGCACACGAACGACAGACACACTTCCTGCGGCAAGTGTGTTCAATCTGGAGAAAAATATTAAAGTCTTTAAATAATACAGGCAAGATACACAAAAAACATCTTTTTATTAAAATCTGCTGTGAAACATGAAATGTGCCATAGTCTCAGTTAAAGGAGGGTTTCTTCACTACGCCGGAATCCTCACCAGTAACCGTGTGTTGAATTGTCTGACATGCAGTAAGTAGATTCATTACAGAAGGCAAACAAATTAAATGGCAAAAAAAAAAAAAATCCACAAATGTATTGTATCCTATTAAAATTCTGAATTAATACTGCCTTCATAATTATGTGCCTAAATAGTTATTATTATTATTATTATTCCTATTACGACGTTTCTTTCCTAAGCATTTAAACGAGAGCTGATCATATGTGGATTTACAAGGCAACTTACTCTTGGTGCATCAAAGAGCAAAACTACAAACGCCTTTAGAATTTCCTGTAGTTTATAAGCAACATGCATTAAAAATACTAAAAGCATTATTGCACTGTATCGAACTAGAAGATATCTGGGCAGAAAAAGAACGTATGTCTTCCTCTTTGTATGCAGATCCTATTACCTATGTTAATCTCATAAAGTCGATTTCGTGTCCATAATGTAAAACAAACAAAACTGAAACCAGAGATTATCCAACCAAGTGTTAAATACACTCAATTCCAGTTCAAATAAATGGCATGGAAATGCAAATATTAACAGCACCACTTGAAAAATACATGTATGTCTGTAAACAAAAAAAAGACCTTTTTACACTTAAAAAAAAAACTTGCACTTCTATACAGTTACACATAAAATATCTTTATCTGAAAACTCTGCATACTGAATATCTTACATTCATAATATTCTGTGCTATATACAACCAAAATGTCCCCTCATCATGAGCCACCTTGATCTGGCTGAAATATTTATTGCTTTTTATTTAGCACTTCAAATCTCCTTTCAATATGACACTTGCAAATCATCTCGCACATCCACTTTGCCCAAAGTCAAATGCAATATTCTGTTTACACTTAGTTTTTTCCGCCCCCCCTATAAATCACGTTGACACTTTTGTATCTTGAAAAGCTGACTTGGATGATCTACTTCACTATGTTTGAGAGACTGTTCTGCTCTGCATGCTGAAATATTCAGTAAAATGAGATGAGAGCCTTGGAGGAGGTGATAGAGCAGAGTTGATTGGCGGCACGGCAGGACTAAACGTTGTTGAAAAATCGCCCGGTGATGACGTGGTGACGATTTTCTGCTCAGTGTTCAGAGACATTTCTTGTCCCTTCCATCCCATGGCCTCATTTATATTTTTCACAGAAACCTGTTGATCAGAAAAAAAAAAAAGGCAAAAAAGTAATAACTTTTGCATAACTACTGTTTATATGTATGATCAATACATTTTAAAAAATGAGGACTATAAAACTCATAGGACTTTTTCCCCCTTGAAATAATGTATGTATTTTTAAATATGAGATAAGAACTGGGCGGTATGGTGGCTTAGTGATTAGCACTCTGGGTTCGATTCCCGCCTCAGGGTCTGTGTGCATGGAGTTTGCATGTTCTCCTTGTGATTGGTGGGTTTCCTCCCACAGTCCAAAGACGTGCAGATGCTAAATTGTTGCCAAATTGTCCGTAGTGTGTGTGTGTGTGTGTGTGTTTGCCCTGCGATTGATTGGCACCCTGTTCAGGGTGTATCTCGCCTCATGCCCAAAGTCTCCTGGATTAGGCTCCAGGCCCCCGCGACCCAGGATAAAGCCGTATAGACATTGAATGATGAATGAGAGAGAGAGTCGCTGTTTCAGGGTCAGACTTTTATCCCAGTGTGCAGGAGCTAAACATGAAGCCTACAGTAGAAGTGAAGGCTAAGGGACAACACCCTGCTGACAATTTCCCTCCAGAATTTATTTTTAACCAATCCTATTTTACCAATGTGTGTTTTATTTACTCACTGACTGGATGGAGAAGAGTTCAGTGAAGTTGGGCTGAGAGTCCCCCAGGAAGGAGCTGTTCCCGTAGGCATGATGAGGGAAGCTTTCTGCCCCCTCTTTAGGACTCGACAGCAGTATACCAATTTGAGATGTTCGAACATGATAAGGGAAATTCTTATTAGCTGCTGATGGACGCGTGATGACCTGTACGAAAAAATGTACAGAGAAAAAAAAAAAGTGATTTTAAATGTGCACAACCTTCCTACTCGGTACTTAGTATAGAATAAAAAGTGTTTAATTTCAAACGCAATGCCAATTATCCAGGGAAAGTTTTATTATGCAGTAAGAGATAAACAAAAGAATAAATCTGTACTGCCATAGAACTGTACAGTGGAACCTCAGATTGCGAGTAACACGGTTTGCGAGTGTTTCGCAATACGAGCAAAGATTTTTAATAAATTTTAAATCCATAATAATTTCATATAAATCTATTTTCTTCCTTCCTTCTCTGTATTACTCTGTACTTTGTAATTAAACACTGTGCCCCTTCACACACACATACACACACACCCCTCCTCTCCTCGCTTTCACACACACTCTCTCTCTCTCTCTCTCTAATGTAAACACTGCTCTGTTGCAATTCTATTTTTACTTTATATTTTGTATTTATTATTTTTATGTATTTTTTTGGGGGGGGGGCTGTGGAACAAATAATTTGAGTTTCCATTATTTCTTATGGGAAATTTTCGCTTTGGTTTACAAGTGTTTTGATATATAAGCCTGTTTCCGCAACAAATTATGCTCATAACCCAAGGTTCCACTGTCTAGTGATTTTACATTGAAGTAGTGGATTGTCTCACTCTGTGGAAAAAAAAGAAAACTTACTAAAAAGACAGTGTGAGCATAGAGATGGATGCCAAGCTGAATTCCATTGACGATCTTCTCCCGAGCCCATCGAGATATACCAAAGTTGGCAATAAGAGCCATGACGGGTACAGCAAAAAACCTGCCAGGAAAATAAAAGTACAAAATAATAAAACATAAAAATAATTTGAAAAGATTTACCCAATTAAAGATTTACCCTACATAGGAAATATAGTATGTATATTATGTTATTGTGTAGTATTTAACATTTCTCAACAGTTTTCTACACGATATTCTTACACTTAGGCTCCTTAGAAAATGCTGCTCTTTTTTTTTTTACTCACCATAAAGTGTATGCGGCAAAGAAAGGGATATAGAACGGCTGTTTCTCTGGATAATGCTTAAGAGACACCAGGACAGCATAGCAGAACCACACGTATGCCAGCAGCTGGAGGCTCATCAGTCCGTATCCAGCAGGACTGTCATAAGCATACAGTACTTCCCCTGGGTCAAAAAACTAGACACACATATTTCTGCCATGAACTTTAGTCAGATTAGATTAATGAAGCAAAACTTTTCTTATAGACTTAAAGCAACACTTAAATGTCTGCATAATATAAGTGGTTGAATAATAGCAAAATGCAATTCCCAAGAACTTTTAAGTAGTTGCTCATTGTGATACACTCTACATATATCTTACATTCTTGTAAGTTGCATTATGAGAGCACTGAACCAAAATCCATCAACACCTTTTGGAACCTTTTCAAATGTGGACCAAAAAAGGACATGACAACAATTAGCAAAGACCGCGTGCTGAATGTGTGAGCTGACACACCTATTTTCACTTTATTTTATTGTCATCCAGATGAAAAGCTTGAAATAGCATGCAATGGCTGAGGCTTAGTTTAGAAAGATGTAGTATATATTTGTCCATGATCACGCCACCTGATGTTGTTAAGAGACTGCGTTCTGACCTTCCTGATTTCTTTCATGTTCCTGTCGATCCCTTAAAAGATTTAAAGCTTTATCTCGTGCGTCTGTAAACCAGCATATGCAATAAGGGACATGCAATAAGATTAGAGACCTGACCACAAGTGATGGAAAGTTTGGATTATTTTAGTGACTCGGTTCCTTGAATTGCATTCATCAAAATGAATGGATTTGTTATTTAATTTTGTTCTTTTGATCAAAAATAAAATAAAATGTTAAATTTTAAAAACAGACCCCCAACGCGTCTACAAACGCAAATTTTTTGCTTAAAAATGAACGGATCACTCTCTGATACTAGATACTACTAGTTCTTTTGAGTTACGTTAAATGAATAACCCATCACTACTGACCCCTACACAAATTTAGTCCCATTTGCAATTAAAATAACCTACAGTACAAACTTATGGGAGGCTTTCCATTTCCACTTTTCCATTCAGCCACATGAGTATCGGTAAGGGTTGGTCCTGATGTTTGGAGAGGAGGGTACTTTGGTACTTCGGTACTTTGGGCATTTGGTACTGTACATCATCCCAAAGATGTTCAGGGTGGTTGAGGCATCCCAAAGATGTTAAGGGCTCTGTGCAGGCTACTCAAGTTCTTTCACTCCAATCTGACCATAATGAAGCTCATATTGTACACAAGGATGTCGTAATGCTGGAACAGGTTTGGGCCTCTTAGTTCCAGAGAAGGGAAATTTCCAATGCTGCAGCAAGCAAAACCGTTTTATACAACCGTGTGCTTCTAACTTTGTGCTAACAGTTTGGGGCAGAACCATGTCCTGGCCACTTAGTGTATAAAGTGTATACAAAATACCTTTACAGGAATCTGGATCGAAATCTGTAATAAGCAAGGCATTTAAAACTGTAGCAAGAAGAAAATGCACTGGAGAGGAGCGTGAGCAAGACTTTCACCTCTGGATAGCAGTGGATAATAGGATTTTAATAAGTACAGTAAAGCACAGGTCATACAGAAAAGGCAAAATGTAGTGATTGTGATAAAACATCTAGGTCATGAGGCATGAAGTCTTACAATGAGAATAACAGGTTTCGGGGGAATGGAAAAGCTTACGATCACAGCAGCAGTTCATAGAAAGTACATGTTTGGGTCATCTGAGAAATGACTAATAACTAGAGTTGGAAAATGAGAAATGCAGAAACAAATAATAAATTATAGTGTCTTCTTTTCATTGCATATGGATACTGTAATTTGAGTTTAACACAAAAAACCCATGGTATTCACTTGTGGAGCCAGATGTAAAAAAAATTCACTACTAAACTCATATAACTCATACACTGCATTCCAAATTATTACGCAAATGATATCTTTCTCTGATTTTTATAATCAGTCAATGCAAATGACAGTCAGTATAATTTTCTAGTCATTAACTATTAGGGTATAATTTTAATTTTATTGAACAAACCTCCTAATGATGACAATATTTATTTAAAAAATAAAAAACTGAAATCGCACGGTTCCAAATTATTATGCACAACAGAGTTAAAACATTTTATAGGTTGTAAAGAACTAAAAATGGGCTTTTGTTGAATATGCAGCATAAGGAGGTTATATTTACTGAAATCAAAAACTATTTCAATCAAAAACATCCTAACAGGGCATGTTACATATTAACATAGGACCCCTTCTTTGATATCACCTTCAAAATTCATGCATCCATTGAACTTGTGAGTTTTTGGTCAGTTTCTGCTTGAATGTCTGTGCCGGATGTCAGAAAAATCTCCCAAAGCTGCTGTTTTGAATTAAACTGCCTCCCATCCTCATAGATCTTTTGAGGATTCTCCAAAGGTTCTTAATGGGGTTGAGGTCAGGGGAGGATGGTGGCCACACCATGAGTTTCTCATCTTTTATTCCCATAGCAGCCAACGACACAGAGGTATTCTTTGCAGCATGAGATGGTACATGTCATGCATGAAGATGATTTTGCTATGGAAGGCACGGTTCTTCTTTTTGTACCATGGAAGAAAGTGGTCAGTCAATATACTTTGCAGAGGTAATTTTCACATCTTCAGGGACCCTACAGGGGCCTACCAGCTCTCTCCCCATGATTCTGGCCCAAAACATGACTCCGGCAACTCCTTGTTGGGACATGGTGGCCATCCACCAACCATCCACTATTCCATCCATCTGGACCATCCAGGGTTGCACGACACTCATCAGTAAACAAGACTGTTTAGTCTTCATGTATGCCTGGGCCCACTGCAACCGTTTCTGCTTGTGAGCATTGGTTAGGGGTGGCCGAATGGTTTATGCACAACTGCAACCATCTACCTGTTTGCTGCTTTGTAATGGCATTTCAGAAGCTGCTCTCTTAATCCGATGAATTTGTCTGGCAGAAACCTTCCTCATTCTGCCTTTATCTGCATGAACCTGTCTGTGCTCCCAATCAGCCACAAATGTCTACACGGTACGATGAGTTTTCATAAAATATCTAATGTTTTCACCTTGTCCAAGACATTGCACTATTTGACACTTTTCGGCAGCAGAGAGATCCTTTTTCTTTTTCATATTGCTTGAAACCTGTGGCCTGCTTAATAATGTGGAACATCCTTCTTCAGTACTTTTCCTTTGATTGGGTTTATCTGGCTATTTATCACACATGTCTGAGATTCATTTCAGTAATCCAAAGAGCCCCGAGACACAACACCATCCATGAGTTTAATTTAAAAACTATACATTTAATGTTTATGACACTTACATCCAATTTGCATAATAATTTGGAACACAGTGTATAAAGCTAATTACTCACTCACTATCTATACCGCTTCAATCCTGTATACAGGGTCTTGGGGGCCTGGAGCCTATCACAGGAGACCTTCAGGTTTTTTATTTTTTTACAGCGGGGGTACACCCAATTAGCCTAATCTGCATGTCTTTGAACTGTGGGAGGAAACCAGAGTATGTGAAGGAAACCCACCAAGCATGGGAAGAACATGCAAACTCCATTGCACCTGGAGGTGCAAGCTGACAGTACTAACCACTAAGCCTCCGTGCAGCCAAGTTACTACATACAGTAATAAAAATAGCATTTCAATAATACTTAAGGAAAACTTTGAATAAACATACGCATAGTTTATTGTGAAAGTCGTTTAAAGTCAAACTATTCTCATCATATCTCTGTGTTTCATTAGCAAAATGCAATTCCCATCAATAAACATCAATAAGAATAAGTAACCTTTAAAACAACCTAAAATGTTTCGTCATTGTTCTTCTGTCGCTTGTGATAAAGACAGTGTGATGGAGGAGATCATAGCATTAGCAGTGCTCAACCAGAAGTTAGTAAGTACTAGTGAAAGTAAGAGGTGAAGTGATTAGGCAGCAGAAAGTCTGGGTGCCTTAGGCAGATACACTGTAGTGTGCACTTAACTCTGGTGTTACAGACTGCATTAACAGGAGAAACTATCCGATGAGGAGAAATGAGCGAGGGCTTTAGGGACTCTAGGGGCTACAATTAACTGTGTACAGGGAGCTCAAGGCACCGGGCACTGCAGGTAAATTTGGTGTAGAAGGCAAGTGCAGTTTATTAAAAAGATCAATGTACAGTATGTGTCATGCAGCAGAAGCAGATAAAACTGCAATTATTTATAATGCTTTAAAAGACAAGGCTGTTCAACAATTCTGAAATACAGGGCAAAAACAGTATCAGAAAACAGGTGAAAGGACAGAATATCAGCAAACATGATATATTAGGGCACGCAGAATCTTAAAAAAACAAACAACAATAGCACAGTTGTGTCAAAACCAGGGAACCAGAAAGCAGCTTTATGTAAAGCTGGTGGTCATGTTGGTAGGCGGTTACGCGAGTTGAGAACTGGAGTTTGTGGCAGCCCTGTAAGTAGGCTTGGTTCCTTCTTCTCTCATGCATTGGTTTAATGTGATGGCGCTTGATAATGAGCGAATTATGATAAATTAATTAATTATTCATAAATGAATGCAGAAGTGGTCATCAACAACAATCAGATAGACTGTAAAGTTTGACTTGTGTTATGGACTTTAATGAGTGCCAAAAAAACACTCCCACCATTACACCACCACCAACACCAACCAGTACTCTTCACACAAGACAAATTGTGTTCCTGGATTCATGATGGTAAAGTCAAATAAATGAATGCATCGGACCAGGCAACATTTTTGTTTAGACGATTTAGACAATTTTCTTTTGGACGACAAAACTTATGTTGTCTTTTGCTCTTGTTGCCGATCACCTCTAGGTTAGATATTGTATGCTAATATATTGTAATATGTACAGTACAGTATACATTCTCAGATGATTTTCTGCTCACCATGGTTGCAAATAGTGGATAGTTCAGTTACCGCAGCCTTCGTATTACCAGGAAGAAGTCTGACAATTCTCCTCTGATCTTTCTCAAGGACACGGCATTTCCACCTGCAAAACCACTGCTCATTTTTTTTCTTTGCTTTTTACACCATGCCCACTAGTGAACCCTTGAGACTGCTGTGCATAAAAATACCAGGAGTCGGTGGCAAATCATCCCAACAAAGTCACATCTTGTCTAATCCGATGGGTGCATAAACATGTTCAGTGTTCATACTCTGGATAACAGAACATTTGTATTATTTCAGAATGAGTATTATACAAAATGAGAAATTATTACCTCAGCTTCATATATGAAGAGAATGATGTAGGTAATTGTATAGATGGTCATGTAGATAGACAGCTTGACAGAGCCACTGTGACTTATTCTTGCTCTAAATGGAAAACAGAGATTTAGTTACTGAGGGTATTTTAGAATCTTTACAGATACTGTATGAACAAATTGTCCAGTATTATAAGCACCAACCTTTTGTACAGTAATAAGCAATTGAATACTTGACAAATTGTGACATTAATGGATTTGGATAGAATGTGACATAAATGGCCATTTTGGAATAATAAGAGTAATGTGAATGGGCTCACTTGCATAAACACTTCCCTGTCCTTCTTAGCACTACTCCTGCATTTCTCTTTTTTTTCAGTAAGTGCACTTAGAGGAATGAAGATTGTATTTTATTTTTGTTTTACTTTCACTTAACGTCTAGCTGACTAATTGCCTGTTTTCATATTTGTTAAGTGGTGGGTAATTCATTCAATTTTAATATAATTCGAAATCCTTACAGTAATATATTCATAAGAATGATCTATTATTTTATTCCAAGTGCCGAGGAATCTACAAAAAAGTGACTAAAAGTGTGCACATCTAAAAATGTCCTTCTTAAACAACTTTCTTCCTAGTTAACTGCTCAATTTGATATATCTTATCTGTTTACATAACAATAATAAAATTGTAAAAACAAACATTATAAGGTTATATTATTACAGATGTTAGCTAGCCAGTTGGTTAGCTGCCACCATATTTAGTCATTTAAAACAAAGAGCCACGTCACTACCTCTGTAATTGGCCAAGACTAGCTACAGGCCTTAAACTAGATTATACAAGCTACAGACCTTCAAACTATCTCAACTAGCTAATACCTGCTATAGACCTTTAAACTTGCTCAACTAGCTAACTAATTCTACTAGGTAGTACTAGCTACAGACCTTCAGTTAGCTCAACTGGCAGATACTACTGTAGCTACAGATCTTCAGCTAGCTTAATTAGTGGATACTAGATACTGACCATCAGTTAGCTCAATTAGCTGATACTAGCTACAACCCTTGAATTAGCCTCCTTAGCTGATACTAGCTACAGACATTCAGTTAGCTTAATTAGCTGGTTTTAGGTACAGAACTTCAATTAGCCTATTTAGCTGGTACTAGCTATCGACCTTCAGTTAGCTCAATTAGCTAAAACTAGCTACAGACCTTCAGTTAGCTCAATAAGCTGATACTAGTTAGCTAATTGTTGGAACTAGTGCAATTGTATTGTCTTCACTTTTTCTCTTGTATTTATACACTGTAATGTCCTTATTTTTTATTTGCATAAATTGTTTCTTCGCTGCTGTAACAAAGAAATTTCCCCGCTGTGGGACGAATAAAGGTATATCTTATCTTATCGTAGTACAGACCTTTAGTTAGCTCAATTAGCTGATACTAGCCACAGATCTTTAATAAGCTGATACTATCTACACATTTTCAAATTAGTTTAACCATCTGATGCCAGCTACAAACCTTTAAGCTGGCTAAACTAAAAGAATACAAGCTACAGACATCTATACTAAAAAACAAACTGTTATTAGCTACAGATAACTAATTCAAGCATCCATTACCAGATATTTCCCTTAAAACTATTTCAATTATGTGATACCCTACACAGAGCTTCAACTAGCTCAACCAGATGACACATCTCCTGGGAATACTCTGGACTGGCAGACTCATACTATGCTCCTAACTAGTACATACTGTAATAGGATAAAGCTGAGATCTTTTACCTTGTGACAGTGAAACCTTTCCCTAAGAGAATCAGCATCAGGAGGAAGATCAGGAAACTAACAGAGAAGAGCAATTTTCCTAAAGTGATAAAAACAAAAGGATTAGGTTTAAGTGATAGATTTTATGCTTTGCTCTTACAAAAAACTTGTTATATGCAGTTCTTTCAGTTTGCATCTAATCGTTTTAGCCTTGTGAATGAGAAAGTACCATTATTTAAATTATTTTCAAGGTAAAGGTACATCTTTTACTGGAACATCCAAATCATTGTGTGTAATTATAATATTTGTACACCTTCACTATAAGGGTGCCAATAACACCCAAGCTGTCATCACACAATACCAATCTTCAACTGTACAGGATAAAGTGCCATACACTAAATGTCTACACATCAGGTTATATTATGTTTTATTTTGTAAATGCATCTATATTCTCTGTCTGTGCTGTCCAAAGTTTTATGCATCTGTATAGTTGTTTTAAATTACATTAATGAGTAGGTCAACAAATACAGTATATATAAGTAAGTAAAAATATACACAATAATGATAAAAGTAATAGGTAATAAATTAAAGAATAAAGTAATATTTACTGTATGTAAGTAAAAAGGAAGGAATGTAAGCACTGTGAGCAAATAAACAAAACAGTAAATAATTCTGTAATTAAATGAAGTTAGAAAGTAAGTTAAGAATCAGTAACTTGTAATGAAATTATAAGGTATGCAAGTAAAAAATAAGTAGTATGGTATGTACCAATTATATAAAACAACAGGTAAATTAGTAAAAAAAAGTAACTTAATAAATTGTATATTAATTTAGTTAAGTAAATAAAAGTTATGCAATTAAAAATTAAGTAACAAAGTATGTATTAATTAGGTTACAAATATGTCAGTTGGTAGGTAAGTAGTTTAGAAAGTGAGAAATGTAGTAAATAAGTAAATATTTTGTTAGATGGTAATTAAGTAAAAAATAAAAAAATAAATGCATACAGTATAAATCGATGGTAAAATGTAAGTACAGAAGTACATAAAATTTTATTTTGTAATTAAGTAAATAACGTAAGTAAATAAGTAAAAAAATTAAGTCAGTAACTAAACAATTTAGCTATTATGTGAAGAAATAGCTTTAAACTGCTACCCACAAGCCCATTATTTAAATGTCCTATGCAAAAGGAAACCCCCCACTTATCCTCATAAAAATTTGATTTACATCAAACGCAGCCTTATTTTTGCATGTGTTACAGTAATAACCTTAAAAAAAAGAAGAAGCACTCAACATGCTACAGCAGGGTAAGATCCATTTTTGAAAAGGACGTAAATTTCTAGCCATTGTTTTCATGAAATAATCTCATATTTGACCAATAAAAAGATCATTTAAACTCTTAAATGTGTTTATTGACTCACTCACCGAGTATCTTTAGACACCCATTTCCCACTCCATCTCTGGCATACAGGCCCCAATATATACAAAAGAAGAGCAAACTGAGAACTGGGGAGAAAAAACACAGCATGGCAAATCAGAGCTGTAGTAACACTAGGGCAACGGGAGTAAACACAAAGCTGAAAACACATAGCAAGAAGGCAGTCAAGGAGGAAAAATGGCTGAGTGAATATCAAGGAAAAAATGAAATGACAGATCTGATGAAATAAATACACAATTATCTGCAGATACAGATTTGATACTGAGTGTAAAGCTAACATTATATGAGCAGCGTGAGTTATTGGCCGTCCTTTCTCACCCTCTACTCCCGCTGCAGTCATAAACATCTTATATGTGGTATGAAGCAGCTGCCTTCCTTTCAGGTTATCTAAAAAAAATACATAGAAAGAAGAAAAAAAACATGCATAAAATAGGCATAGACACATAAAACCCTCCCAAAATGTTATAAAAAATGCACGCTCACCTGAAATATTGTATACTGATATTGACTATACACATTTTTTTCACTTAAAGGGATAATATTTGTTCTAATTATAAAAATAATCCTTTACAAATTTTGTAATGTGGCCCAATACAATTAGTTTATTTTCTAATAACGCCACATCTTAAAGTGTTTTTTCCTGTAAAATCTTGTTTTGCAGGATTTGCAATTTTTTAATAAAGCAGGTCATGCTTTTAAAAAATAAATGGTTACAATTTAGTGTTGTGGACCTTGTGTTCCAGTAGCAATTACCATTCGTTCTTTCTAAAAAAAAAAAAAAAAGAAAATGGAAAGTGCAAAGTCATCTAATCTGAAAACCTATAATGCACAAATTGGAGCTAACATGCTAAACAATAAGGACGGAAATCAGCAGTAACCTCCCGATACAATATTATCACGATATCTACTGTAGGTGTTGATCTTATTAAAATTGCATAAACTTTATAAATATATTAATTCCATATTACATTTTCCCCAAAATTTTTAACCAAAGAAATGTACAAGTAATTTATTATAACTTATACCACGTAGGTTTTTTCACTTAACAACCACACGTAGCATCTAATTAATACAAACTAAGTATAAATACAAGAGTTTAACAATTAACTGAACAGAATGCATCTCTGTCATTTGCCATAATTATTCTTTCCAAACAAATTTAACAAATAATTCACGCCTACCACACAGGATGAATATGTGTAAATAGTAAATAGTAAACTACCTATAGGATTACAAAGAACTGCAACGTTTTACTGCCTCAAATGTCTTTAAAGTCTCGAAACCCAACTTGACAGTAAGCACACGGGCACAAATGGCTTCTAAAATGGGTACACAGGGTTGACTAATTTTTGCTTGCGATGTTTTGAGATCAGGGTAAACGTGTGTGATGAGTGGGTTTAAGATTGATGCGATCACTGAGTTTGGAGTCAGAGTCAGGGGTCGCCACTCCTCTCTGCTCTTTCTCTAGACCTCCTGTCTGGCAGTTCCAGGCTCAGCATCCTTCTACCGATATATTCACAATCTCTCCTCTGAACATGTCCAAGCCACCGCAATCTGGCCTCTCTGACTTTATCTCCAAAACATCTACCATGGGTTGTCTCTCTGATGGACTCATTCTTGATTCTGTCTATTGTTGTCGCTCCCAAAGAGAATCTTCATCTCTGCTACCTCCAACTCTGCCTCCTGTCTTTTCTTCAATGCCACTGTCTCTAAGCCATAGAGCATCGCTGGTCTCATCACTGTCCTGTACACCTTTCCTTTCATTCTCGCTGATACTCTTATCGCACAACACACCCGAGACTTTTCTTCACCCGTTCCAACCTGCCTGTACCCGCCTCTTCACCTCCTTTCCACACTCCACACTCTCCGTTGCTCTGGACCGTTGACCCTAAGTACTTAAAGTCCTACACCTCCTTTACCTCACCGTCCCACTTGATCCTTCTCATTTACACACATGTATTCTGTCTTGCTACGGCTCACCTTCATTCCCCTGCCTTCCAGAGCGTACCTCCAGCTCTCTATATTCTCCTCCACCTCTTCCTTGTTCTTTGTACAAAGCACAATGTCATCTGCAAACATCATAGTCCATGGAGACTCCTGTCTAACCTCATCTGTCATCCTGTCCATCACCACAGCAAACAAGAAGGGGCTTAGAGCCGATCCTTGATGCAGACCCACCTTCACCTTGAACTCTTCTGTCACACCTACAGCACATCTCACCACTGTCTTACAGCTCTCATACATGTCCTGCACCACTCTAACATACTTCTCTGCCGCTCCAGACTTCCTCATACAACACCACAGCTCGTCTCTCGGCACCCTGTCATACGCTTTTTCTAAACCTACAAAGACACAATGCAACTCCCTGTTACCTTCTCTGTCCTTTTCCATTAGCATTCTCAAAGCAAATACTGCATCTGTTGTACTTTTTCTAGGAATTAAACCATATTACAAATGCTCACCTCTGCCCTCAACTTAAGCTTCCACTACTCTTTCCCAAAGCTTCATTGTATGACTCATCAGCTTTATTTCACTGTAGTTGCCACAGCTCTGCACATCCCGCTTGTTCTTTAAGATCTAATTAATGAACATAGATCAATTTAATATAATACATTAAAGATCCACCAATAGATGACTTCTCCATTTCTCTGGGATCCTCTCACAAGATCTTGTTAAACAGACTAATCAGAAACTTTACCGCCACCTCTCCTAAGCATTTCCAAACCACCACAGGTACTGTACGATATCAGGACCAACTGCCTTTCCACTCTTACTGATTTTTGCTACCTTCTGCTACTCCATAACAGTCACCTCTTCTATTCTTTGTTCTCTTTCATTTCCCTTTTCATCTTTACTAAACAAGTAAACGTCACATACTCATTAAACTAAAGTATTCAAAGGCGCTGTGGAATAATTAGAAGCAATCTAATTATATACAAAACAATAGTTTTAATAGAGTAGGTTGCTTCTTTTTAAGCAGTCATTAATAACTCATTAAAAAATGAACTCACATGCAAAGTAGCAGGAGAGAGAAAACACACTGGCAAATATAACCAAGAAGGTGATGTCCGTTTCCAAAATTCCTGACACAGACAAAAGAAAATGGAAGAAAAGTATGTATGTGAGTAAAGGAAAGCATTTGACATGTGTACTGTACTTAATAGAAATAGAATATTGCACACTGATTATGTACAGCTTTCTTATAACATATACTACTTTTGGTCCTGTATGCTTATATTTCATGCAAAAACAGAAGTATATATTTCTTTCTCTTCAGTTGCAACATGTTGGCATGCACATATAAAGTTAACCTAATAACACAGCATTGCATTATACTGTAGGGAAAATATAAATCCTGTTAAATTGAACTACTTTCTCCAGCTATCCGAGATACATATTAATCTTCCACTTTTTCACTTTCATTGTAACATCTTCCCATAAGGTCTAATAAGCGAGCCTCCTTCTGTGTGTCTCACCAAACTCGTCTGCAGAGAAATGTTGTTTCCAGAAAGACTGCCCATTGGTCAGCTTCATCTCATACTCCAGCTGTAACCCTCCACCCTGTGAGTGTGTGAGAAACAGGATAGAGAGGCAGAGAACTATTCAGAACACAAAGAGCTCATCTATAAAGGACTTCAATAGCATCAGACCTTCTAGTTCTTGAGAGGATTTGAGGCAAGCTTGAAAAAAAGATAACACGCTTTGATTTCATTTAGTAGGAAATCCTCCTCTCTCTTTATCAAAAAGGGGTAAAGAGTACGGAGCGTACGCTGTCAATGTGGCTGGAGATGGTGTGAGGCTGAGGGAGCGGATAAAAGACAGCAAGGTATCAAAGGCTAGAAAATAAATGCATTGAGTTGGGAATAACAGAAAGCAAGCTGATCTCTTCTAGGCTTAGACGTGTGTAAGTAAAAACAGTCTTTTTAATGCACACCTCTTCAGCACAATTTCAATCTGTATACATAAAAAGAAAAGTTTTGTTTGTTTACTGGTACAGAACTCAGCTTTTTTTAATGCTTAATCTTTGTCATACATTGGAGGACCCAGAAAAATGTCCGTCTGTCCAGATTTTAAGGAAACTTTGCCAGTACTTAGGTATTTGCCTGAAGTTTAACCTGCACCATCAATCAAAATGTTGAGTCAAAGTGAAGTCATGAGCGGTTATGTGCCAGATTATGTCATAGCATCTAGTGCTTTTTAATTATTTATTTATTTATTTTTACTAATTTAGTGCTCTGTCCCTCCAGGTAGGCGTGGCTATACGCACCACTCAACAAAGTCAATCAACACGATACTTTACCAGATATACACAGAGTATGCAGAAGACACAAAAACCGACTGTAATGGATCCACAAACAACTACAATTCTCACTAAACACAAATGAAAGCGCGACACAGCATGGCTTACTCCACAAAAAGCCAATTACACTCTGAAAACTGAACCTTTAAAGATGAATGGACAGATTAAAGTGTGTTTAGTCTTCCTGCAAAAAGTTTAAAACCAATTTGTTATATTTGTTCCGAAACCGTGGCGCTAATAAAAAGCAGTGATGTGAAGTAATACATGAGTTGTTAGAGCAAACATATCCGGATCAGCCCGAGGAGAAAGTATGTAAAATACCCAGACTGACAGCCCAGAGTTATGTGCTAAAACAACCCCCTCCCCCCACCCCCGACACAGATTGCCCCCTATATAATCGATATAAAATAATTTTCAAAAAATAAAAAAAAATGGCTCAGAATTTACTGAAATGCCACTCCTGAACAGGAGACAGTGTCAGAAGCATCTTCCCTGGGCTAAGGAGAAAATGAAATCCTCAGTGGTCCCGCAGGCTAATGGCCTTCATGCCATGTCACACTGATGCAGTCATTTGTGCATAACAGACCCCAACCAAGTACTGCGTGCTTAAATGAACATACTTGTCAAACGTTGGACGTTGGTATTGTAAATCCTTTCTTGATTTTATGACTTGCAAGCCAAAAAGGCTGACCTAAAACCAAAACTGAAACTTGAGAAGCACTATATATACACTAATCAACCATTGGCAATTTGGCAAACTATGTCTTTCCAGTATACCTCCATTTATGCACATGCCATTGTAGCAACATGATTGGGCTCCTTAGTTGCCCGGGAGAGAACTCAAAGTAATAGCATATGAAGTCATCCTATACAATTTGGCTTGTTCATCTTTGTGGCAACAGTGTGGGGAGGACTCACTTATCCATGTGATGGTCAGGTGTCCACATATTTCTGAACATATAGTGTGTATATATGGATTATGTGGTCACATTTAAATATTCAGTGAGCTCTGGAGTGTGGAGGGAGTCAAAAGTTTGGATACAACTTTAATTCCCATGGATTTTTATTTCTTTCTACATTGTAAATCAATGCCTATGGCGTCCAAAATATGGATGAACACTTGATATTGAGATGTGTCTGCTACTCAAAGCTCTGTAAAGCCTTCAAAACGGCTCTAATCTGAGATGCTGGATGTTCATTAGTGACTTCTGAGGCTGGTGACTCCAAATGAACTTCTTCTTTGCAGCAAAGGTAGGTTTAGGTCTTGCTTTCCTGGGATGGTCTTCATGAGAGCCAGGTTTATCATGGTGCTTGATGGGTTTTGCAAATGCACTTGACAATACTGTTCTTGCAAGAACTATTCCAGACCAGCTGACCTCCGAGTCTTAAAATAACAACTGACTGCTGCTGTTATTTAAATACCTGATGCTGTATGTGTTATTTCATATTTTTGAAATCTCTAGTATTGTTCTACAATGTAGAAAATAAATCACGAACCAAAAAACATTGAATTAGAAGGTGTGTCCAAACCTTCAACTGGTACTGTATGGGTGGAGGCAATCTAAAGTTGCTAATGTACACCTAATACAGTAGAACACACAGTAGACGGCATCTGAAAGGTTAATTTCGAGGCAATGTTGCTGTGTTTTTCTTTTTAGTCTGTTAGAAAAGCTTAATTAGCACTCACCCCGCACTTGCTGAGCACAATGTACCACCACCTCTCTCTGACCGAACGAAAGCTACGCCCTCCGACACAGCTGAGAAACTCTTCACCATCCTCTTCTTCAACCTGAGGTGCAAAATGATCAAACCAGAACATTAGGCAAGGTAGTCACCTAATATTTTGTACCCTTCATAGAAATTAGCAAATGTTCCTCATAATAGAGTCCCCAACACACACACACACACAAAACTATTTTTCTTTAACGTTGATGATGCCTTCTTTGGATGAAATACCAGCTCTTGGTGTATAAAATTTAATAATATAATAATAATCAGTTAAATACATTTACAAAGAGTTTTGGTCGATTATTCATGCAGAATACTTTAAGCTTCTTTACACCCTTCGGGTTTGTGCATGTGGTTCTTTAATCCATGTCTCAAAGTGTCTATTGGGGACCAAACCCTGAGACGCAAAAGGTCAAAAGTTCTATCTTGGTTTAAGGCTGAACCTCCTGCCAGATGCAACCAAGATTTGGGCTAATACTGTATATTCAGGAACTTGCCTAAATAAATTGTGTACAGTTGTGCACAGTGGTATTGGCAACTGCTTAACTGCTCAAAAAAAGTCGCCATTACAAATCAAGAAAAGTGACAGTAGAAAACACAGCTACGTGTAATAGTGAAGGTAATGCTGAGAACTCATTGCTGCGTGGCCGTAAAAAAACCCTTGTTAGCAAAAACTAATCAGAACAAAGGCTTCACAAACATCGGACTTTCCAGCAACAGTCACAACGTCTGATGAGTCCGGACTGACTGTACTCCAGAGCGATGGGTGCATCAGGGTAGGGATTTGAACCCTACTGAAACCTTGTACTCTGATAAGAAGCAAGAAGTCCACATGATCAAACCTGAGAATATGAATGAGCTTAAAATATCCTGCATGGACGAGTGGACCAAGATCACTACACAAACACAAGAACTGACAGAGATCTACAGTTCACTGATTACTAACAGGCAGTTTCTCAGGCTGTAATTATTTTGCCTCTGAAAATATCCACAGTAAACTTCAATAAAAAGACAGGAAGTTGTCAAATAAACTCACAAAACACTGCCTTTTTAACGTGCTGTAGTTTACCAGCAAATAAAGATGTCATAATATTTTATGCAACTGAGAATAAAGATTCTTGTCTTCTCGTCCTAGTTGTAACAGGAAGTGTCTGTTTGATTGAATAAATAAAGAATAGAATAGAATCATTGTGGCATATCACAACTTTGTTCTACATTAGATGTGATTTGGGATGTCCACTGCCAGGACGAAAAAAAAAGGTCATATTTTTGGGTTGCATCAAGTAAAGAATAGAAAACTATTAAGGACATTTAAATTGCCTGGAATTGGATAAAGAGCTATCTAACACTTGGAAGAGCTATCTTGGAAAAAAATTGGAGTCCAAGCTGACCCTATCCCAGAGTGATGGGTGCTCAGGATAGAAAGGGAAGTGCATGGAGGGGTGCACCCATCATGCATAGTGCCCACTGTAGGCAGGGTTCTGATCCGGGGAGCTTCAGTTGGTCAGGTTTAGACTCAGCAACGGTATGTGGCAATAAAATGCAGTCAGTTGACGGCCTGAGTGACCAGGTTGTCACATCCATGGATTTGATTGAAGTGTGGTCCTGGGAGCATGAGCAACCATTTTCACACACAAACTGGCCACCACATTGTGTGCTGTAATCAAAGCCTTTGTGCCGGTCAAACGAAATTTTCCAATTTTCCAGACAGCATTTTTAAATTATTGCCCAAATAAACCACCATCTGTTTCTTTCTGTTCAAGTTTTTCTTTCTTTGTTTTTATGGAAAAAGTAGACTTTACATGTGGGCAGAAAATAAAATAATATTTTTACCCCTCGTTTGCATCTATTTAATACAAAGGTTGTTTAAGTCAAACTGGGACTTTTGATTGTGCAGAATGGCACAACACAGTTATAAGAGTAAAAACTCTCTTTATTTCTCTATAAAATCCCCGGCTACACTAATACACTTATCCCAGTATTTCACTGGTGCTTGGATACCATCAAGGTAGAAAACTTTCTCAGTGTGCCAGAGACTTAATCAGACTGCCTGCTTCACGTCTGAAACGCTGGCCTCCCAGGAACTCCTTTAATGGCTCCAACATATGGAAATGGGTTGGAGTGAGTAGAGGCTGGACAGTAGAGGGGATGTGGCAATAACCCTAGCTGATGTCCTGTAACGTGCGAGTGTGTGTACAGTTTCGACAGACAGATGCGTCTCTTTTGCAAGTTGGCAACGAGTAATCAGTCGATTTTAAAGGGTCAGGTGTTCCACTCACTGAATGTTCATGGGAATGACTGCATTGTCCTTGAAAGCTGTAAATGTCATGTCCCAGTTTGACTTGAACACCCCATGTACAGTATATACAGTAATGTAAGCATGCATACTGTTGAAAAAAAAAACACATACGATATTGTTCTAATGAGAATTTTCCTTTTAGAACAAAGATTTTATACATATTAAATTTCTTACCACACATCCGGACCAGGTGTAGCGGGTGGTAAGGTTAATGACTTGGTTGTTTTCGGGCCTCAGTACTGCCTCTTTCTGATAGCAATCCTATAATAATACATCAACATTCACCATGTAAAGCTATGACCTTTTTGTCTTTTACCTCTCATCAAAACAGATAAGAACTAGGAGAGTCAGAATAGTCGCCTCCACACACCCACACATCACTTTCACTTAGGCATGTGACACATTTGGCACCCGACGATGAGAGCTGAGAATTTAATTTAGGAAACAAACACGTGACTTACACGTGACATAGACTGCAGACGTCTCATTTAAACTGATCTCTGCATGCATACAGTAGACAACAAAGCTACATGTGCACTGTCGGTGTCCAGCTCACCTTGTCTGGCCTCTTGTATACAGCTGGCCACTGTGAGCTTTCATCAAAGTAGAGCAATATGTTCTGACAGCAGCGTGACTGGGGGGGACGATACAGAGATGCGGAGAGAAAAATGAAGATATTCCGAGACACAAACATGATAAACTATCTGCCAAGCAGACTGCATAAAGGGATGTCGATGAGTGACAGAAATAAAGAGGGACAGCAGAGTGACTTTAGTAAGAATTCTGGATCAGAGAGTTGATAAAGTGGATTAAACAGCAATAATGCACTTTTACACTGATAAGCATTTTCGCTTATGCTTCTAGTTAAAATGTTGGAATATAACCAATTTTTGATTTACTGGCATAAAAACAAACCTAGTATACAGAAGGAACCTGGATAATGCTACGGTATCACTGCTGCATCGTTACATGTAGTAATTTGGAGACAAGTAATGTAATCTGTTTTTTTTTTTATTTAAGACAAAAGAAATAAAAGAAAACTATATTTCATATATATATATATATATATATATATATATATATATATATATTTACTGTAGTGCTTGTAATTTTACCTTGGGGTAACGAAATCTGAAGTCCAGTCTGCCGAAATCCGTGAGGAAACAAAACCGTGTCAGAAACACCCAATCCTGTAAGATAAGGAGAGTCGAAGGAGTAAAGTGAGAGGCAAAATACACTTGAACTATCGGCAATTCCCTACCTACTGCTTAATAAATAGGGAAGGAAGAAAGGAGGAAGGAGGAAAAGAAGGAAGTGAATAAGGAGAGAGGAAAGGAAATGAAGTATGGATGAAAGGATGGAAGAAATTAAGGAAGGAAGAAAGAAAGAAGAAAGGAAATAAAGAAATAAAAAGTAAGATAGTAGATAAAGAAGGAGGCAAAAGAAGGGAGGAAACAAGGGGGATAGTATTGTAATGGATGAAAGGAGGAAGAAAGACATACTGTAAGGAAGAAAATGTGTTAAAGAAGATGCAAGAAGGAAGGAAAAGACAAAAGGAAAGAAGGGAGACAGTAATGGACGAAAGAAGGAAGAAAGACATAAGGAAGAAAATATGTTAGAAAGGGAATGCAAGAAGGAAGAGAGGAAAAGACAAAAGGAAAGAAGGGCATAATGAGGGAAGGAAATCAAAGAAAGAATGTAGATAAAGAAGGGAGGCGACAAGTGAATAAAGAAAAGGATGCGTAACGGAAGGATGAAAGGAAGACAGCGGGAAGTAAATAAATTAGGAAGGCAGACAATCTAAATCAATGAGCAGTGAATATCTAACTGGGTTAAGTGATGTAAATCTGTGACTGATGCAAACGTGCGCTGAATGTTCACCACATAGTTAAGTGAAGGTGACCCATTTCTGAGGCTTATACATGTATCTTCACACTGTAAGTTGTGGTAACACATGGACCCAGTCTGATCCCAGGTTCTGTAAAATAAAACTTTTTTCCCCCAAACTCTGTGTTAGAAGATCGGGATAAGTAGCTTAACCCACTCATTCAGTCAAGTTGATGATGTTCCTGAGTCTAGAGGCTGATCTTCTCTGAACACAATATTAATTCCTCGGAATTAATATTGAACAACTCCTCAGTCGCTGGATTTGAGCTCTAAGCCCGAAGACATGCAGATTAGGCTAACTGGTGTTCTCAGACTGCTCGTCGTGTGTGAACGAGCGTATAATTGTGT
The DNA here is from genome assembly GCF_024256425.1 of Clarias gariepinus. Lineage (NCBI taxonomy): Eukaryota > Metazoa > Chordata > Actinopteri > Siluriformes > Clariidae > Clarias > Clarias gariepinus. Next base: position 9,585,260 of record NC_071125.1, read on the forward strand.
GGGTGTGTGTGTGTGTGTGGTCTAGAGGGTGACGGTGTGTAAAACCCTGTAATCTGATAAGAAGCAAGAAGTCCACATGATCAAACCTGAGAATATAAATGAGCTTAAAATATTCAGCATGGACGAGTGGACCAAGATCACTACACAAGCACAAGAATCATGTTTGAGATTAATTAAAGAGACAGAACTGACAGAGTACATGGACCACTGATCTACAGTTCACTGATTACTAACAGGCAGTTTCTCAGGCTGTAATTATTTTGCCTCTGAAAATATCCACAGTGAACTTTAATAAAAAGACAGGAACTTAAAATAAACTCACAAAACACTGCCCTTTTAACGTGCTGTAGTTTACAAGCAAATAAAGATGTCATGCAATTAAAGACTCCTGTCTCTCTGTCTCTGGTTTGTAATAGAAAAGGTCTGTTTAATAGAATCATCCAAATAAATTTGTACCACATTAGATACGATTTGGGATGCATGAATTAGATCTACAGTACGCAATAAATGTAAAGATGCTGCAACACCACAATGATGTCCCGCTTTCATCTAATAAATAAAGCCTGAAATAACACAAAAATGGTCATTTTAAATTGTACTGATTTTTCCACTATCGTTTCATGCAACATGTTACATATCACTAAACACATGAGTCGATGGGGTTTACCTTATTTTAGGCAAACCGTATTGTTATTTACAAACCTTGATCTTGTGAGCCAGGACAAAAACAGTACAGATGTTCCGTGGTCTCTCTCTCGTTGAACAACATGGATGAGCTACTTATTAATTATTATGTAACATTAACACAGGACGTTTTTATGTCGCACATCTATTGTAACATGGATTTTCGAATATTTGCAAATTTCGCATCATTTTCCTAAATCGATATTTGAACATGTTAACAATCAATAATCCATTAATCATTAAATATTAATGAATACAAGATGCACAATTTTTTTTTACAGCGGCATAATCCCAAAAAAATACTTTTGCAAGACAGCTTAAAGAAACCCAAACAGTTTAAACAAACGGAATAATAAAGAAAGAATATTTAATTATTGAAAATTACCCAACTTGGCAACAATGCTTGCTTAAATTTGCTCAATCGGACACTCTGATTGGCTGTTTCTTTTCCAGAATGACAGTATTGTCCTCTTTTCAGCCTTTGCATTTCAAGTCCGCTCTCTTGTGGTCTACAAGTTAAAAGACATGAACTATGGAGTATTATTATCCAAAACAAACATTTGGTTAAAATAAACTGAACCGGTTAAACTCTTAACAGCAATTATTCAATTAATAATTAATATCAATTAACAGCCCTACACTGCAAAAAAATTACATCTTGTGAAAAGATTCAAAAATTATATTTTCACTTGTGCAAATAAGTGAAAATATTTTTGAATCTTGCCAAACCTGCCTATAAATTTCTTCAAATTAGTTATTAAGAATTTGATCTGGCATCAGAACAAGACATTTTTTGCTTGCAATTTAAGTAATATTTAATTAGAAATAAGTTTTACTAATCTTATTAAGAATTTGATTTGTTGTAATCTTATTTTAAGATTATAGAATTTAAAATATAGAATAAAATTATAGATTGTTCGCAGTGTAAATAATATGGATTATCAGAACTAAATTAAAGATTTCTTGTCAAATAAAATTTCCTTGCTGCATGGACAAATAATTGCACCAGGTTTGAGTTTCCAGGTCTATGATTTTAAATCTTGTCAAGCATAGAACTAAATGCATTATAATATTGGTAAGTACAGATCAATTTGCAGTGCACCTGAGAATAACTGACCATTTTACACCTAAAGTATACTGTACATACTGGATAGATACATCAGGGAATCAGGTTTATTGCCAAGTACGTTCTCACATACAAGGAATTAGTCTCGGTAATGTGGTGCAAGTATTTACAGCAAGTCTTTACAGTGTGAAGACAAAACAAAGGTTGTGCTGAATGTGTGCAAAGAGTGAAACAAGTAATGTTGGGCATTATGTAGGTGCATGTAGCTTAGAAAAAAGTCTAATTTTGAAGCATGTCCTATTGGACCTCTGACCAGAGAGCACTCACTCACTCATATTCTATACCTCTTTATCCTGTATTCAGGGAGGCGGGGCCCTGAAGCCTATTCCAGAAGACCTATGGCACAAGGCAGGGTACACCCTGAACAGGGTGTCAATCCATCACAGGGCACACACACACACTCACTCACACACTATGGGCAATTTGGGAACGCCAATTAGGCTAATCTCTAGGTCCTTGGAAACCCACCAAGCAAGGGGAGAACATTCAAACTCCATGCACACAGAGACGGGAATCGAACCCAGACCCTGGAGGTGCAAGGCGATAGTGCTAACCACTACACCACCCTACCAGAGAGCAGTGTTGCAAAAACTCTCCAGGATGGAAGAAGTTGCCCACAATCATCCCAGCTCATTTTAATCTTGAGTCTTTTTGGTTAGTGACCTAAAATTAAAGTCCCATGTGAGGTCCTGGATGATGATAGTGCCTAGGAAACCAGAAGAACTCCACAATACCGACTGGGGAGCCACAGGCTAATGGGGTGGGTCCACTAACATCTCCACTGACTGTTCAGGGCATTGATTTGTTTTCTCTGCAAAAGTTTGGCAGATGTCAAATCTCCCAATTGTGGGATCCAAAACATGTCTGCGTTTGAAGATATCAGGGCAGCAGGTTCTGCTGAAAACCGCTCATTGTTCGTTTCTATAAATTATAACTGCAAATCCTTCCATCCACCATTCATTATATATACTGTGTAATTTCATGTGGAGCCTGAAGACTATGCCAGGAAACGTAGGTCACAAGGCAGGGAACACTCTGGATGGGTGCCAACGCATCGCAGGGCACGAACCTACACACCCACTCACACACACACACACACACACAATACTATACTGCAGGCGAATTAAAAACAGCCCACAGTGCATGTCTTTGGACAGTGCCAATAAAGTGGAGAAATCCCATCCAACACAGGGAAAACATGCAAACTCAATGTACACATGGATTTGAATTAGATATTAGATAATTAGAATTTTTTTTTTTAATTACAATTCATTTGACTCCTTGTACAGACAGCTCAGCCATAACATTAGCATCACTGCCAGGTGAATTGAATAACACTGATTATCAATCATATAATGTACCAGTAAAGTGGTGACAGGATCATGGGCAGCCAAGCCTCATTTATGCCTTTGGGGAGAAAAGCCCAGTCCGCCTGGTCCAATCTCACATTCAATTCAATTTTATTTGTATAGCGCTTTTATTAATTGTCATTGTCGCAAAGCAGCTTTACACAATCAAATGAATTATTATAGGTTATATGGAATGTGTATGTGTATAAATCAAAATGGTCAGATAGTCCCTGATGAGTAAGCCGAGGGCGACAGTGGCAAGGAAAAACTCCCTGAGATGGAAATAGGAAGAAACCTTGAGAGGAACCAGACTCAACAGGGAACCCATCCTCATGTTTGAAACAGAGAGCAGGAATTGATCTGCATTGATACGGTGTGTTAGGTGGCAGCCAGTTCAGCATAACAATTGATGTTAGTTGATGTAAATATGGGGACCAGGTAGTTATTGGAGGCTCAAGTAGACTCGTAGGAAAGCAGCCAAGTCAAGTCCACAGAGAAAACAGCTGTTAACATCAGTCGAGGCCAGAACCGTATTCATTGTAGAATGAAACACCAGACACCGGACGCATCCCAAAGAGACACACAGGGCATCCATGTGACGAGATCTCCAACCAGAAGCGGGGCACCAGGATGAGTCAGACAGGTCCAGATAGCAGAGGGATTCTGGATCAATGGCAGCCCAGGAACGACAGAGAAGCACAGCACACTGCACAGCACTGAGTATGGAGCTTAGCAGGTAAAGAGTTCAAGGTCGTTGACCTAGCCCCTAAATTCCTCAGATCACAATCCGATCAAGCATCCATGGGATGTTCCACCCCGCAACCAATGGCGCCCAAATGATACGCTCCTGCAGACACCACAGCACCCTATTATTGGCCTGGTGCTGATTATAGATGAGGAGAACATTCTTCCTTCTTCCTATGGATCCTTGGTCTTGAACACAGGGTATTGTTGAAAAGATAAGTGCTCTAAATTTTATCATTTCATTTAGTAGGACTATATACAAAGACTTTGTTTTAACTATGTATCTCTTTCACTACAAACAAATAATTCTTCAATTAATATTTGATCTTAAGGCACATTTAAATGAATGCTGTGGTGTGGTTTTATGTACTGGTGTTGATTTATAGTGTGTTTTACAGTTCAGCTGGAGAATGCACAGTAATGCATTTAACTATAGCTCTGAGTCAGTGAAACTAATACAACAATACGACGATCAATACAACAAGCTATTTATGGTTAATCAGAAGTTTTGTCAGTTTATTTTTTATTTCCTTTTCTCAAATGACTTGATGATGCCTAATTAACTAAGGATAGCATTCTGTTAAAGATAATTTAGTTGATAAATCTCTACCATACTTGAAATATTCATCAGCTAAACATAATTTATTTCTTTATCTTAATTTCTACTTTATGCCATCTACAGTAGAAAAAATGATCAAGAAAACTAATTTATTTGGGTCAGATCTTTGAAGTAATCCGGATCAGTCGTATTCCTATTAAGTGTGTGAATTAATGAATTTTAATGAAGCTGAAGCACAGATTAGCCTCACATAAAAAGATCTCAGTCTATAAAAAATAGATTACTTCAACTTTTTGTTTGGAGGATTTCCGCACTGCACCTTACAACAGAGTTATGAGTCCTTATAAGTCACACTTATTGATATGCTTCAGTGAAGACCTAGCCTGTACCGAGTAAGTTACTTAGGCTTCTTCATGAATTTTAGATGAGGTTGCTGGACATGGTGCTTGGTCCTCAATTATTTGTTCCTGTCAGCTCAGCACAGGTCTAAACCCCAAATACAGATGCAATCATTCAGAACGTGAACTGATGACCTGAACCAAATTCATATGCAAATGTCAGGTCATTTGCATGGCTAGGTTCAGGCATGTCATTTAATTAATACACATTTAATTTAATTGTTATTTGATGACTTAGAAATTTGTTTCGCTAGATCCGACAACTATTTCTACACTTTTAGAGACTTTGCCTCAAAAGGAGCTCATTATTCTAAAAAGGTGCAGTAATGGATTCAGATCCAGTGTCTGGGGAAGTCACTGAATTCACAGTCATGTTTATGAAACCAGTTACAAATGACTTGTTTTTTGTAACATGGTGCATTATTGTGCTAAAATTAAAAAGGAAGATTAGCCCTTATGGCCACAATACTTCTGGTATTCAAACAAGTGGTTAGCACTGTCGCCTTGCACCTACAGGGTCTGGGTTCGATTCCCGCCTTCTCCTTGTGCTTGGTGGATTTCCTCCCGATACTCCCAATACAAATTGCCTGTAGTGTGTGAATGACAATCGGGAGTCAAGCTGGCAACCCAACCCCTTACTGTAAGTAACTGCCACAGACTTAACGGATATATCTTTAGTGTAGAGAGTATTTGTCACCCAATGTCCTTGGCTGACAGGACTGGAACCTGATGTGGTTTTCCACTGCTGGAGACCATACACCTCTAGGTGTTTATTGTTCTAAAATATGTTTCTGCTCATGACATTTCTAAAGAAAGGTTACCTCTTTTTCCCATAATCTTAAAACATCAACATGTTTCTGCCCCAGAACTATATTTCCTTAATATATTCTGTGTTTTTTTTTTTTTTATATCATACTGTATTGAAACCATTATGTGTGAACATCCCAGATCAGCAGTCTCTGGCACCAACAAATGTCTGACAGACATTTATGGTCAATGAAACACACTTTCCCAACTCTATCTAGATGGTTTTATGCATTGTCCTGCTGCTACATGATTGTAGAACACAATTTACAAGTTCCCTTTAGGATTTATAAAGGACTCTCTCTCTCGCTATCTAATTATCTATCTATCTGTCTCGCGGCATGATGGTGTAGTGTTTAGCACTGTCGGCTTGCACCTCCATGGTCTGGGTTTGACTCCCACCTTGGAATCTGTGTGCACGGAGTTTGCATGTTCTCCCCATGCTTTGGGGGTTCCCTATGGGTACTCTGGTCTACTCCCGTAGTCCAAAGACATGCCGGTTAGGCTAATTGGCATTCCCAAATTGCCCATAGTGTGTGAATGATAACCGGGCATCAAGACAACGCAAAAACACACAAATGACACTATATGGATAAAAGTATTTGACCAAACCTCCATTAATATTGTATCTAAATACATATACTTCAATATCAATCTGGTCCTCCTTTCGCATCTATAACAGCTTCCACTCTTCTTGAAAGGCTGTCCACAAGATTTTTGGAGTGTTTCTGTGGAAATTCATCCTGTCGAGCATTTATGATGTCAGGCACAGGTGTTGGCGAGAAAGTACCCAAAGGTGCTCGATGGCGTTGAGGTCAGGCCTCTGTGCGGGCCGGTCAAGTTCTTCCACACTGAACTCATCAAACCATGTCTTTATGCAAGACTTGCTTTGTGTAATGGGGTACAGTCATGTTGGAATAGAAAAAGGCCTTCCCTAGGTTGGAACCACAGCATTGTCCAAGATGTCTTGGTAGGCTGAAGCATTTAGATTGCCCTTTCATTGGGATAAGGGGCCTGATTGAAACACCTGAATTCAATAATTCATCATCAGATACTTCTGTCCATATAGTGTATCTATCTGTTGGCTTAGTGGTTAGCCCTGTCGCCATGCACCTCTAGGGTCCGGGTCCCATCACCGCCTTGGTGTCTGTGCGCATTGCCGTACTTGGTGGGTTTTTCTCCAGGTGCTCAGGTTTCCTCTCACAATCCAAAGATGAGCCATGTAGGCTATTCAGCGTCCCCAAATTGGAGAAAGTGTGTGAATGATAATCAGCATTGAGCTGACAACCTGACTTCTTAAGTAACTGCCACAGAAACGACAGATATATCTCCAGGGTGGGGAGTATCCGTCATCTGATGGCACAATCCGGCTGGAGCATGGACGCCCCAAAATACCAAATATCTATCAACAGTATCTATCTATCTATCTATCTATGGTCTGACTTGATAACTGAATGACTAAGCAGTATGTTTTACTACATGTTTACCTCAGAACATATATATTTTTACTACATGTTTACCTCAGAACATACATATTTTTACTACGTTTACCTCAGAACATACATATTTTTACTACATGTTTACCTCAGAACATACATATTTTTACTACGTGTTTACCTCGGAACATACATATTTTTACTACATGTTTACCTCAGAACATACATATTTTTACTACATGTTTACCTCAGAACTTATATATTTTACATATTAGGTGTGATATTTTAGTGCTTTCAGCAGTGTTTCACCTTATTTCAGTCAGGTTTTTTTTTTCTTTTAATTTTTTTATGCTTAACAGGTAAAGTCAAACAGTAAATGTTCTTTTTTAAACACTCTGGCTAGCAACGGACAGTTTACATCACGTGACCTGAGCCGCACGCACGGCCTATGCGCGTTCCGGCAGACAGCGTGTACAGCCTTATAGCGTCATTAAGGGTAATAATTATAAGCACATGGATGCAGGGGTGCATGATGAGATAGACGCTATGACGTGTAGATGTATGTATGTATTTATAATAACTAAATATGAGCTGTAGAGAGAGGAGAACTCGATAGATATACACACCTGTAACATGGTGTTTAGTCTAAAATGAAGGTAAGTTGTAATGGCCTGCGAGCACGCGCCTCGTCTTTAAAGAATGCCACGTTTAATATGATGCATATTTATCACTCGGGACACCCAGATGCGCGTGCACGAAAAGACACTCATCCAAACCTACACTGCAATAGTGAGAAGCTCCTAAAAGCACAGGTCTGAGACCTGCACCGTACTGCGTGCAGAACATAATACTAAAAATAATAATAATGAAATAAATAAATAAGACATCACCAGTGCAACATCTCACCTCTTTGGTGTTCACGACACCCTTGACGTATTTCCCCCAAACACATCCATCGCATAAAATACTCCACAGAACCGCAAGTCCTAGAACTCTGTCCATTTTTCTTTTTATCCTTGCACGCGAGTGCGCACGAGACGAAGGACCGCAGTTCACAGAGCCAGAGTGCGCGCTCCCGACGCCCGTCTGCGCATGCACGCGTCAACGCTCCTGCACACAAGGACGCGCTTTTCGGAACGCACGCTTATTTTTTCGCCATTTCTACGATATATTCATAATCAGCATTCCTCTATATTATTCCTGTGTATCAGTGATTCATTTTATAGTTATGTGTTAGAAAGCCCAGAGCACCTCAGTGCGCACATAATGTATAATGCAAATCAATCAATCAACCAATTAATCAAAAAAAATAAATAATCATGCACATTAATTAAAGGGGGAACAGCAATATTTATTGAAGCAAAATAGATTTAGATTTTAGAACATTTCACTTAAGTAACTCAGATTCTAGCTGACATTATTCATAGACATAATCACTTAGATAGTGATGAACAGAATAAACAAATCACAGACGCCTGGATCTGTTGAGAACAAACCTTTCATTTTAGGCCTAGGTGAAATGTTGCTCTTAAAGCCACTAAAAGAAAATTGTTCACTCACATTCATCATCTATAACGCTTCATCCTGTATACAGGCTCGTGAGGAGGAGATTTGGGTTCACCAAATAATCACACATACACACTATGGGCAATTTGGGAATGCCAATTAACCTAAACTGCATGTCTTCGGATTGTGGGAGAAAACCAAAGTACCCGGAGGAAAACCCTCCAAGCATGTGAAAAACATGCAAACTCGAGGTGTAAAGCAACATTTGCTAACCACTAAGCCACTATGCCGCCTTAAAGGGAAATCAAAAAAATATTAACAGGTTAAAACTTGAAACTTAATTAGAAATGTTACAAATTTCGATGCATTATTATTTCAATAAAATTAAGATTATCAATAAAAAGTATGGGTGTGTATACATTTGGACCAAAATGATTTGTTCAGGGCAAGGGTTCACTATATAACACAACAACGACAAACAGGACTGCATAAACTGCAAACACTCTACAGTGCAAAATGTACAGTAAACATGCTGGATAGTGAATGAACAGCATGACAGAAATGTTGCTCTGGTCAGGGTCATGCTGGATCCATGAGCTATTATAGGAAAACTGGGTCTGAGTCAGGAAGACATCCTGATACCAGTGCACCCTAAATGCGTACAGTCTCAGCTCGGGGCAGTTTAACCTTCACTTCAATTCAAATTAAGTTTATTTTATTTATATGGCACTTTAAACAATTGTCAGTGTCACAAAGCAGCTTTACAGAATCCAATAAATATAGATAGTGAAATGAGTATAAAATGTGTATAAATCAAAATGATCAGATTGTCCCTGAGGACAGCTGAGGGCGATGGCGATAAGTTTAAACCCTCTGAGATGTCAATAGGAAGAAACCTTGAGAGGAACCAGACTCAACAGGGAACCCATCCTCAGAACAGATAGCAGGGATTGATCTGCTGTCTTGGGAGGCTGGAGGTTCAAAATAACAAGAGATTGAGTTAATATGGAGTCCACTTGGAAACTCAATCTTGGCACTGCACTTTCCTACAGAGAATTGAGAAGAAAAGCCTTCAGAGACCACCAGAGAATCCAGAGGAAAAGCCCAATGATTGTGAAAACCACTAATTTGTTAAGATGTTGGATTACTGATCGGATGGTTGTGGCACTGCCAAGCTCCCACAGCTAGACCACAGAGTTAAGGGTGTCTATCAAATGCCATAAGATATAATAAAACTATATACAATTTATATATATATATATATATATATATATATATATATATATATAATTTGTATGTACTGTAGCCATTAGCCTTTACAGTACCAAGCACAGAGGTAGAAAGATGATGTGGAAATGTGTATCTGTATAATCAGTAGTGAAAAACAATGTCTAATTGCAGTTTGCAGGTGTGCAAAGATGCTCATACAGCAGGAGGGGGGTTTTGGTGCGATGCTTCAGCAACAGGAAAAGTAAAGTGTATAAAAAAAAATATTCACCTATATTCTTTGCAGATGCAGCATTTGTGGTAAGATGTGTAAATTAGGGCTAGAGAGGCAGTTAATCAGTTAGAGTTATCACCTGGTCTCACAGTTGGCTAAGGATAAAGTGTTAAAAACTGTAAAAGAAATTGAGCATAATTCAAAACCTCTAAAAAGATTAGAACGGAAGGAAGAAAGCTGAATTTCCCCCATATTATTTCAAATTAAATTACTTGTTTCAGGATGAGTAAAAATGTAAATGTACCCCATCTGTTTCACATCTGTTGGCGTTTCCATGTCAATGCTTTTTGTCGCTGTATTTTAAATCTACCGTGGTGCATTTTCGACTCGGGCTTTTGCCTGTCAGAATTAGACATTATTTATCTATATAAATAAAAAAGAAAGTTCTGTAAAGGTTATACTTTAGTAACATATAGGCTACTGTATTATACAGTCCTGGCCCCTATTAAGTAAGATCTTCAAAAATATCGTGCATGTTAGATGGTGTTGGTGCATATGATGTTTGGTAATTGACTATTTTATTTTGTGTATTTATGCACTGATCAGTCATAAAATTATAAAAACGCCAACAGGTGCAGATTGTGATGGCTAAAAAGTGAAGGTGAACTGGTGACAGAATTGTGGGCACCCAGGGGTCAATCATCCACATGGTAAGCAAAGGCTACCCTGCTTGGGCCAATTCTACAGAAGAGTTGTTGCAGCACAATTTGCTGAAAAAGTTATTGCCGGCTATGATAGAAAGGTGTCAGAACCGAGAGTGAGTCACAGCTTGCTGTGTACAGTATGTGGCTGCGTGGGCACAGACTGGTCAGAGTGCCCATGCTGACCCCTGTCCACTGATGAAAGCCTATACAGTGGGTATGTGAATGTCAGAATTGGATCACGGAGTAATGGAAGAAGGTGGCCTGGTTTGATGATCACTTTTTCTTTGACGTTACGTGGATGGCTGGGTGCATGTGCCTTAATTATGGGAAGAAGGCAAGCAGGCGATGACAGAGTGATGCGAGGGCAATGGGTACCCGCATTCATGTGGGTGTTACTTTGACACAACACCTCCATAAACATAAACCTGCTGCTGACTAAGTATTCTCTGATAGCAGTGGCCTCTTTTATCAGGATAATTGTGCCTGCTGAGCTGCAAAATCAATTGGTTTGAGGAACAGAAAGAGTTCAAAGTGTTGACTTGTCCTTCAAATTCCCCATCATTGTGGGATGTGCCGGACTAACTAGTTCAATACATAAATGCCCCACTTGTAAAACACCTACAGAGGCCTTGTGGAGTCCATGCCTTGATGGATTAATTGTGGTGAATGTAAGCACCAAATAATCCGGCACAGCAATTATGCTTTGAAAATCTGTTTTATTCTTTATTGCATAAACCACATAAACCACATAAACAGCATAATTCACATGTGCATCAGGAGACAAAACCACAAAATAGTTTCAGACTACATTTATTACAATAACAATATTTTCTTAAAAAAAAAAAACATATAGTGATTAAAATTTAAAAACGGAAGTGCATATGATATAGCAAAACTAAAAAAAGTGACAGAACTGCACTTTATTTATCCTTTGGATTATATTTTAATTTAGATTTACATTTATACTATAAAGTGTTTTACTGTCCTTTTTTTTGGTGTAAATCTGATATTTGATACTTTTGCCAATATACTATCCATACAGAACATAAAATGCAGACAGGTACAAGAATAATAAGCAAGCAAAAACTTTAAATATCTAGTATAATCAATACATACACAATTCTTACTTTAAACTTAATTCTATGTCATAATATTCAGCACTGTCTTGAAAGAAAGTACATAAATATAAACATTTTTCTGTTTTTTTTATTTTGTATTATTTGTTCTATACCATGTGCTTTTCGTATGAACTTGTGTGTATATATATATCATTTAAAGAATTTTGCATGAAATCTGTAAATCCCAAACCAATTTAAAATATAAGCTAATAAATGAGGCAGGGAAAGTAAAAATACATTCAATTTTCATTAACACTTTTGCACTTGTGGTGTTTTTAACATGAAAAAAACAAAAAAACAAAACAAAAAAATGTATCTGTGCGTATGTTTGTTTGAATTGTATATTGAACGTAGCTCTCCGTATAGTGTTTGTAGAATAACTGGTCATGATCCATAAAGTGCTGGTTTTCCAATGAATGGAAGAAACACACTAACATCTAACACCAAGAACTTGCTTTCAACATCTGACACAAAAGCTCCAGTTTATTAAACAGCGACAGAGGATTTAGAGGATAGTACAAAGAAGCCACACAGGAAGATCGGCACATTCACCATATAACTATAATTAACACTCTGAAAAGAAACATGTATTAGCCATACTATATTAGCTCGCGTAGTGGAAGCGGCCCTTCACAGATTTCGTGATCCAACACTGTTTCGGCTAACACCACAGTAACGAAAGCGTGAACTGACTGAGGAATCAGAACGGAATACAGTACTAATGTCGCTCAATAATACTTTAGTAACTGTTAATTCGCCTACAGGAACGGATGCAGATGAGGTAGCTATGTGTTGTGTAATAGAAACAAACGTAATAGTAGAATACAACACTAGCCTTGCTCTTTTTTTTTTTTTTTTTTTACAAATGCAAATGAAATATGATTTAATCGGCTATCCTTTTTAATCTACAACATCTGGGATGGACAAATCTGTAGCCCATGTGCCTATGCAAAGCAGACCAGGTTATTAGCATATTCTAAAGTAGAAAAGTAAGTTTAGTAAATGTAGCAGTTGCTCATGAGCAGAGAGTTTGGTGGAACAGAAAGACATTAAACAACATTAAGTCGAGGCAAGGCACCCATGACCACGAAGACCAATGCAGCAATTGTCCGAAAAAAAGTCCTTGCTGGACATGAAAGAAAGGCACCAGAACACCCAGTGCACCACAACCCGCCACGTATGCACCCGGCACAGCAGGTAAAGAACCCAAGGCCGCCAACCTGGCCTCCAAACTCCCCAGATCCCAATCTGATTGAGCACCCATGGGAGGCGCCTGAGAAATAAAAACAAGGCTATTCCACAGAGGCCGCATAGCCAAATCCGCTGCCAATGCCCTGGTGCCAGACACTGCATCACACCCCCAGAGGGCTTCTGGAGTCATGTCCTGAGGGACCACAAGGGAAATCACACAATATTGTCTGTAACGTTTCATGTTGGAATGTTATGGCTGATCGACTATAGGCTGTTATCTCAACAAATTCAACAACATCCAGCAACTCTAGAAGCTTATAATAAATGTAAAAAGCTTGTAATAATACAAGGGCTGTATTGAAAACACTGCAAACTTTTCTATCAACTGACGTAAGTTGTTAAAATTGCACATGTTGGTAGAGTAGCTCTTCCTCAATACTAATGTACCACTCAACGTAGTCTTTTATCAGAAGTGATGAAAACTCTCAAATCCTCTTTTTTTCCATCAACGGTGATCTCTCACTGCATGGTTCCTGTTTTCCCCTTCTTTAAACTTCTGCACCTACTGTATTTGTGCATATTATTCTCGTCAATGGCATCATCTCCATAAACATTCCGTAACCTTCTGTGGATGTCGCCTGCACCATCCCTTTGTCACAAACCCAATGATGGAAGAACAAGAAGAAGAGTAACAGGGAAAGAGCTGCTCTACCAACAAGTGCCAAGATAAATTATATCACTTAATAATAATTTTAAAAAAGCCCCTTTTGCATTACTTTTGGTACAGTGCTCATAATATTACTATCTTTTATTAAGGATGCCAGATTTCAGGGGGAAAAATCCAGTTAAAAACCCCACAAAAGACCTGGGAATAGGTTAAAAAAAAAAACGTTGAAACGAGACATTTATAGACAGTATGGTGCACAGGTATTTTTGATGTCCCTGTTTAGACCATGCCGTAACTCTGATTTACATTGAATCTCTGTAATATCTTTTCAATAGACATGGGTCTGTACATTATAAATACACTGTCAGTACTTACACATTGGCTTTGTGTAAGAAAACTAATTAAAATAAAAAATATATAATAATAATTTTAACAGAGCCCAATTCGGTGTAAAAATCGTGACCCTAACAACCCTTTAATTACCGTAACTCTCCGGTCTTTCCTCGGCTCTTTCCACAAGCATAGGCCAGTGGGATTTGTTTCCCGATTTGTTTTCCCCGATTAGCTCTTTTTTTTTTTTGGCTCCGATGTGCAATAATATATCTCTGGATCTAAATTGGGCAGCGAGTGACCTGGCCCACAACTGCACAACATCTAGAAAAGCACGCAAACCATTGCTTTTCTACATTTCGAATAAGTTGTTAGTAACTTAATGGAATTTAAAATGTATGGATTTGTGAATGAGGACTTCCACTTAAATTTCCACTAAATAAAATTAAAGAAACCTTAATCAGCAACATGCAGGGATGTAGAAGCAATGACGGATCCAAGCACATCCTGCCAATAGCACGTTGGCGAAAAAGAGGATGACGGATACGCAGAATAATTCTGTCTAATATTATTGGATTCTAACAAATATTACCCCTTAACAAATTAAATTATTTACATACAGTACAAGTCTGCATTAATGCATTTATCTATGTTACTAGTTCAATAAAGGGTTAATTTATTTGACATCAGACTATAGGAAACTTCAACTGAAATATTCCCTTGGCTAATACTTTTATAATTTGTTCGTCCTTGAAAGTTGTTGGATTTGCTTTGATTCTGTCGTGTAACTGAGGAGAGTGAAATATAAAAGTCTGCCTGGGTCAAATGATGATTTCACAAATGACACCTGCACAGGGAGCGCAGTCATAAAGTACACATCCCTGCTTAATGACTAGTCTAACTGGTTCAAGGTCGCGGAAGGATGTTCCATAAAATACCTCCTGGGCTCAAGAAATGGGTCGGTGTGCAGGGAGTTTTAAAAGCCGACACCAAACAGAGAGGTAGTGACATCCAGCAATAAGTGGAACAAGAAAATCAAGTAAAGGAGGCTAAGAAATGGAAAAAAAAACTAAAATATTTTGTTATACAGTATTTCGTATTGTAATTTTACTAGCTATGAATGACCTCGCAGAGGATGGTTGATGCTAAGCTAAATTATAATTCTGTAAGTCAAAGCTTCCTGTGTTTAAAACCCAGCAATTCTACTATGCTGATGAGTATTTAGGACTTGTGATTGTTTATTGTATTGTAATTGAAGCAGCATTAAACTTTTCCTAATTAACAACTATAAAAATATTGAAACTAAAATTTAGTAAATGTAAAGTACTCACAATAAACATAATCCACATTTAGCAGGCACTTTTACACACATTGACTCACAATTGAGATATTACACAAGCTTGGAACTGAGAGGGTCAGGGTTAAGGCCCCGGTAGTAGGTCTCTTCTTGGTAATCTTGGGAATTGAACTTTCTTCCTTCTGAACCTTAACCCTGGAGCTATCGATACACAAATCTACTATAAAAAGGCATGTGCGTCAAACATTGATTTAGTATTGTCTTTTTTTTTCAGTAATAACACGATCATCTCAGCAGAACCGTCAGTTTCCACTTTCACACAACCACAAAGTAATTAAGACGGCATAAACCACATACACCACAAACAAAAACATTTGGTTTAACTGACTCTCGGAAGCTTGGCTATGGCATAAGCATGACGTTGAGTAATAATGTGCATAAAAAAAAAGCTGTTTTGTGAAAACATTTACGAAAAATGTCAGCTTTAGGCCTGGACAAGACAGAAAGCATTTGTTTCCATGCTGGTATTTGGATGATTCATAATCAGAATCTCAATAAAGCAATACAGTGCAGAGGCAAAGTGGCAATATTTAGTTAAAGTTGTGCATGTTTGAAAAGTGCAAGTGCACACGCACATGTAATTTAAAACACGAAAGCCAAACACTGACCCACTACTCTTAGTGTGAGACATTGTACATTAGACATCAGACTTTTTTTTCTTCTTCTTCTTCTTCTTCTTCATTTTACTTGTTCTGCTGGTACACTACACAGTGGTTCTAGGCAGTTTTCAGTCTTCATTTTTTTATTGTTGTTTTTAAAACCTTTCATGTTTTTATTTTTGTCCTTTTCCCTGAACAACATTTTATTTTGGTCGTTAGAACACCTTTTACCTTTTAAACCACACCCTCTCTTACATCCTCACCAGTTTCCATTTGAGAGAACTTGGCAGAAGCATCTGAAGCACAATGATCGGTCCTTTCCAGCTTGCGGTGTTTATTCATCTCTGGAGGCAGATCTTTCATAGTGAACACCTCCCTGATCCTCTCCATGCAGACATTAGAAGCCTCATGGGTCTCCTTAGTGAGCTGAGACAGGCTGAGGAAGCCATGTGGGAGGTCATCTACGACACACAAAGTCACAGGTTGCTGGATGTTCTGTAGTCGTCCGGCAAACGATACGGAGTCGTCTAACATGGGGTCCAGAGCGCAGGCCTGGAGGAATAGCAGAGATTGTAAAGTACATTGATAAGTCGTTGTAAGAAGCTTACTTTTATATCTATTTAGTGCTTAATATCTGTATCTGCATCTGTACAAGTAGTTTCTGACTTACAAATGAGTTTTGCAAGTCCGATTTGTTCTTAAGTCCTTCAAAGTGAGGCTTATATGCCTTTAACACGGCTGTTTCCCACTGTATTGAACTGTGAATTCTGTTTGTTGAAGATTTTCCGAAAATAAGATTAGCCTCCATCGGGACAGCTTTACAGGACAGCTATTTTCTATTACTGTGCTTGCGAACATTTCTTCCGCACCCTCAAATGCGCACACATACAATAAACCGGACTTTGAACAATTTACATTCGCTTATACACTGAAAATATTGAATATAATTATAAGTATTGGTATCTAGCGCACAGCAGTGTCTTTAAAAAAAAAAATAAAAATACAGGTGAGCTACTTCCGTGATTGAACTGGAAGTAGAATCATTCGTATCTGCGGGAATTTCGTAACTGGAATGTTCGTAAGTCGGGGACTACCTGCATTTCAGTTTTAACCTGAAGTAAATCAGAAACCTTTGAACAAAAACTTAGAGATGTAAATTGCTGCTATGTCATTATGGACTGTGAATTCTGTTCTTAAATCTCAACTACATCAATTGGGTTCATAATAAGTCTTCAAAAACACATTTAACATCCTTAAAGTTTCAGCTAAAATACCATAACAGTTGAAAACCTAAGTGGAAAACAAAAAACTGCCAACAGTATCTCTTACCACTATATGAATAGGAGGGAGTCCCTTCAGCATGTGGTCTGGAGCCAGGAGAGGTGACATGTAGGGATTTCTAAAGACAGGTGAAGAATCTACATTCATTTTGGCAGGCTGCGCTGACCGCAATGGCTCAAAGTCCCCAGGAAAGCCACGTGGGTTTTCTGAGTGTTCGTCCCCATCAGGTGGAGGCACTGCCACGGATGAGATGGACCTTGACACGGAGGGGTCTACCTCTTTGGAGAAAAGTATACTTATGTCCTTGGGGTAGAACAGAAAGTAGTGAAGGGGTGAGAGAGAGAGAGAGAGAGAGAGAGAGAGAGAGAGAGAGAGAGAGAAAGAAAGAAAGAGATAGACATAAGTTCTCACAAGTTTAAATGCAAGATAATATAATATGCTTCCTGGCATACCTTGCTTTCCAGGATTTCTGTGGTGCTTAGGAGAGGATGGTAGTGAAATGTGGGGTTGGCACTGTGGTTGGCAGTAGAGCTTGTGCTGTTTGGGCTGCTGCTGGTGAATGTCCTGGCAGTGTGGGTGACCAGACTGTCACATGTGTGGCTTTTCATAGAGTCTCCCTTCACAGAGAACCCAGAGGACGGTCCTGGAGCCAGAAGGTCAGACTGGGTAGAACTGAGAGTGCCCTCAGAAACGCTGTTCCTTATGGTCTCTAAAAAGAAAGTGGACGATAGAGAGGCGGTAGGTTTAACAATTTATACAGCTACAGTATCTGTTACTGTATGCTAAAGAAAGTCCCAGTGATGGTGAAGCTTGGTGTGGCATTGAAATAGTGTTTAAGATATGACCCATTTTGAAAATTGAGAGTTTCTGCCCAACACATCATTAAAAGAAAGTGTATAGTTAAACACTGTATCCTCAACCGTTCATTTTCTCCCTAGCCGGTGATCACTGTAACCTCATGTTCCGGTTTCTAGCTGACAGAAGTGGAATCTAGAAAGCATAAACCCACTCACCTCCAGCTTTGCGGTGTTCGCCGATCTGAGATTCTTTTCTTCCAACGTGAATGTAAAGACTAGTTACTTGAGTTTGCTTAAACAATCATAAACACATTAAAGCTTCTGATATCACACTCTTTCCCCATTCAGAAAAGCCATTGAGTTGTTTCTGCATTATTCTATATGATACAGTATATGATAATCAGAGGTACAGTTGTTCCTATTAAAGTGTGCATTGTTTTAATCAGCCGTGACTGATGCTGCGTTATTATTATTCTAAATCACAAAACCCATATTCTTACTAATACAAAAACCTTTTGTTTCCAGAGCCATTCGGCTTTCCAACACCTCACTACAATGAATTGTGGACTGGGAGATCTATGCTAGGCTAGTCTGCTATTTACATCACGGTGCTACATACAGAGCTCTCATCTGTTAGCATCAGGCTCTGCTCAGTTACTCCAAATATTGCATACTTTGAGATTTACACACGGACTAAATTTCATTTTCACTTTCATGCTGCTCATAGCAAAACTTCTTAGGTTCTAAGATATAGTGTGCAAACTACAACCTGTGTTACTGTCTTTATGGCTGCTGGATACCTGTTTCCTTCAAGATCAATAAAGTATCTGTCTGTCTGTCTATTTGTCTGTCTGTCCATCTCTATCTATCTGTCTGTCTGTCCATCCAAGTCTATCTATATATCTGTCCATCCATCTCCATCTATATATCCGTCTGTCTGTCCATCCATCTCCATCCATCCATCCGTCTGTCTGTCCATCCATCCATCTCCATCCATCCATCCATCTGTCTGTCTATTTTTCCGTCCATCCATCCATCTATCCGTCTGTCTGTCTGTGCATCCATCCTTCCATCCATCTATCTAAATGATTCATTTGTTTAGCTACCCATGTGCTTAGTCCAAAATGTAATCCTTTGTACTTATTGAAATTAATGTATTATCACAGTATAAAACACATGCACACAAACACACACCTGCACTTGCTTTGTTGTGGTCCAGGAGTGAGTGTATCCAGTTTGAGGCTCCCTGTTTGAAGCCTTTGAATAAGAGGGCAGTGTCCTTCCTTACAGTCCCCAGGGCGGTGGCTTTCTCTACCTGTTTCTCCTCCTGAGGATCCAGACCTATACACACACACACACATATATTATATCAATTCACACTGAATCATTGGAGAACGAAGCAAAGGCAGAATTTAGAGAAATTGTTATTTCTTTTAATGCAGAAACATCGAATACTAAAATTATTCCTGTTTGGACAACTTTTATACAAAACAGCGGATAAAACTAAGAACATTCAGAACTATGGTTGTTATTCCCATTACTAACCTGCATAAGCACTGAGGCATCGGGACAGGACGCTAAGGGGAAGGAGAGGATCCATAAGGCTGAGCAGACGGGAAGGTGAGGCACAGGTGGTGAGCATGAAGGCAGGGTATGCGACCATGATGCCGTCTGGCAAGCGTACTCGATGTGCCACGGCCATCATTGACACGGTAATGCACAGGTTCCCTCCTGCACTATCACCAGCCAAGCACACTCGCTCCCCTGTCCAACCTGAATATTACAAAAGAGCAAGAGGAAGAGTTAGAGCAAAAAAAGTACAGGACACTTCAAGCATCATAACTCTCCAAACGGTGTACAGAAATACTGATGGTATGCTAATTACAGAGATTACTAATAGCAATTTCACTTAGAACTAGGAAGGATGTAACGAGACAGAGGTACTAGTCTTACCCAGAAGGTCGTGGTTCTTGATAGCCCAGCAGTACGCAAAGAAACACTCTTCCAGTGCACGCGGAAATGGCGCTTCGGGGGCAAGAGAATAATCTACTGACAGGATTGGGGCATTCAGTTCCTGAGACCAACTTTTCAGGTATGGCTGTGGGTAGGAGGGCAAAAGGACCAAAAACTATTTATGATGCACATGTTATTTGTGAAAAATAACAAACATGGTGGCTGGCTCTGGCTTTGTCAGAAGAGGAAAAGAGCATACCTCGTGTGATTTAGAAGTCTGTGCAACGAATCCTCCTCCATGGTAATGTACCACCAGCCAAGGTGATGGAGGGCTCTTCTTAATCTTTAGAGAAAGCGAGATCGAGCCACCATCAGAACGGGATATTGCTAACAGCTTCTCATTGTCCTGTTGAGAAAGAAAAGAAGTGAGGGAGATAGGAAATCAGAACTGCACAAGATGTAACAAGATGTAAAGGAGGAGCGTTACCTGTCCTTCCCTCAGATCACTGGAGATGAGTCTCATCTGAACCGGGCGAGGACCGACATGAGCAACCGGAGAGGAGATCGTAACTGTATGTGTCGGATCATCCACCAAGGGTAGGTCGAAGCAGTCAGGTGGCACCGAGAGAGTACGATTCACCTTTACCTGAGTGGAGGTCATACTTGCCAAGCCCTGCAAGAGAATAACCGAAAGATTACATATTGAAAATCAAGCTGGTCCCAAACGCAGAAATGTTCCAGACTTAACACTGGCTGTAAGGTGAGTGAGGAGAAACATATCAAAAGTATATACGGCACTGACCGCCAAAACTTCGCTTTCAGTGATATTCCAGAATGTCTTCCAGAAATGAACGTCCAAGTTCTGAGTGATTCGCTCATACTCCAGGCCCCTCAACTCGGGATCAATGGCATACTTTCCAGAGGTAAATAAAGAACTAGCAGCAACACCTAAGAAAAAACAAACAAACAAACAAACAAACAAAAGGAATGAATGATATTATACCATGCATTCTGATACCCCTATAATAAAATGCACCATCAATGCCACACATACGGAATAGTACAAAGTTGAAGCAAGCCACATGGCACAGATCTAGGCAAACCCAAAACAAAAAGGGAGAATATGCAAATTTGCACCTAATAAACTGATTCAATATATTTGCAAAGAAAATATAACTAACGACAGAAGTAATCCCATTTGTTGTCCTTTATCAGAAACGCATGCTTTTTTTGTTGTTGCTTTAAAAAAAAAAGATATTTATAGGATTGACACTGTGTAGGCATTTACATTGAAGTTAAAACTGCCTAATTATGTCATATCCTATGCACCAAATGCTACAAAGCAGGCCTATACATTTAGCAGATAAAATAGGAGATATAGCCACTACATTTGGGAAAAAATAACTATATACAGTATATTAGTTGTCTATTATATATTTTTCTAAAAGACTGCTCTTATACTCCATGCTTATGCTCCTGTGCAAGAAAAAAAAATAGGTCAGACTAAATTAGACACACGGACAATTCCCCTCACTCCAACCAATTTCCAAGAGCTCTGTTTAATCTTCTGAATCAAGACACAGCTGAAATTGAAAATCCCAGTGAGACACCCGAAGCACTGAGGTCCCAAACTGTCCTAAGTGACACCCTGATCCAGATGCTTAAATCCAGTTGGGTACAATTGTTTGAGAATTAAAACAGTGTTCTCATCAATAGCCTACATCAACTAGCATACTGAGGCAAAGCATGCACACTGACTCTGGAGGAAGAAAAAAAAAAAAAGTAATCGGTTTCTCTGAGAAACCGATACTAATCAATGACCCTTTCTACCCTCATAAATTGCTTGATTGCCTTTAAACCTATACAGGTAGTGCCCAACTCATGAACCAGTTGCGTTCTGGGAGCACGTTTATAAGTCAGATTTGTTCTTTAGTCCGACAAAGAGTCTTTTACATTGTAAAGCATACCAATACACTTGACTAAATCTCTGTTTCCTTTCCACACACTGTCATCATGTGACCAAAAACTGTTACCATGCCTAAGGAAATGAATCTCACAGATGTCAAATGTAACAGTGTTGTCTCTGTGCCTTTAAATCGCGAGGGGACTCCCGGATGCCATTTTGTCTTAGAGCTGTTTTCCACTTAATTGGACTGTCAACTAGGACAGTGAATTAGGATTATTTACCATCAGGACAGCTTTACAGGGCAGCCATTTTCTATCATTGTGTTTCCGGCACATTCATTGAAACCGGGGAGGGCTGACTCATTTCTCACACACACACACACACACACACACACACACACACACACACACACACACACACACACACACACTTAACCGAACCTTAGACATTTTATACATTAACTTACACACTAAAAATGTATATATAATTGTAAATATTGGTATCTGGTGCACTGCAATAAAAAATTTATGTACATTTTTTGTACAATACAGGTAAGCTACTTCCGTGATTTGTTAGAATCTGCAGAAATTTGTAACTTAAATGTTCGTAAGTCGGGGACTACCTGTACATTTATGCAATTATTCAACTGGACAATAAAAAAATTCGCAACTTTAGTTAATATTAATATTAAACATAGGAATGAGGGAAAAAAATTCTCTCACTGGTTGCGACATGTTTGTTGGTGGCAGATATGCATCACATTTGTATATATGCCATACACATGATTTTGAATAAGCCAGTGCAGTCAACCCCAGATTAGTGATGAATGGTGATAACATACAACGAACCATTTGTTCCATTTTACTTGAAAACTGAACCTTCCATTCCTTATCAAAACGCAGTTCACTTTAGTTTACCCTATCACAATTAAATATTATTCCTATTAAGATCCAGGCTATACTGTAGCAATGGAACCTCCTCTAAAAAGTGGGGTCTATAACAACTAGTCATTGTGACAAATGACATTATAACTCTAGCAGTCTTGCAATATATTTTTGCTTTGAAAGCATATAGATAAACGGTTTAGAGACGCTCTACAGACTTAACAACAGGTAGCAGAATGGATGGTGCAATATGGTAGAAACAGGGAGAAAAGAGGGCTTAGGCAAGGCAGGAATATTACTTCTGTAAATCATGTGGGGAAATCAACATCGGGAAAGGAGATTAATAGAAACCGGCAACCCCTCTACATGATTCCAAGCAAACTGAACAACAGTAAATACATTTTGGTGGCAACTTAGCCAGTTGATTGTACCTCAAAAATAGCAAAGGTTATGGGATTTGCTGTTGTAAATTCACGAGCAATATGCCGACTCTGTTAAGAGGAAGCTTTTTTTTTGTTCTGGAGAGTAAGGTGTAATCTATCTGCCCCTTGAATCACATATTACCTTGAGAAGACTGGTCTAGTGTCTCAGGGTATATGCCTTTTGCATTTAAACTAGATAATGAATAAATAATTTAGACACATGCTATCCATTACCCTGATTATCCGATTGTTTAGAACACACCAGAATAGGTAGAAGAAATACGAGACTTTGTATTTAAAAGTTTATTTAATGAGACACCAGCATGAGATTGTGGGAATGCAACATGAGCAGCCCCATTATATTATTCACCAAACCTTTTATTAAACAAATTTGTGGTGAATACTGGGTTTTAAAAAGACAAAAGCACACTGAACTAGACTCATTGTTACTTGATGTTAACTTGACAACGCTTTTAGTCTCAGAGGCGTCTGGAATAAAAAAATTTGACTGGATCAGGTTTGATTGGGTAAGAAGTTTCATGCAGTTATTGTATATTCTAGAGAATGGTTGATGAACTAAAATTCAGCAAGATATGCATCACATATCATCGCAGTTAATAAAGCAACCATGACTGAATAGCGACTGCTTTAACTTGTTAATGCTTACTATTAGTAATTAGTTAGTAGATAAATAAGACAATGTGAAGACCCTTTCTCGAACATGAAGCAAAGAATACACACACTTCTGCTTCAGATGTTGATAACCCCAGTCTAGAACTTGTGAAGACCCGAATACGCTATTTAGAAGACAGCATCTAAGGTCAGCATGGAAACAAAGACTGAAACAAAGGTGTCTCAAACTCTCTGTTCAAGCCCACAAAAAGCCAGCGAGCATTGACTCACCATATGATGTACTAGCTCCTGTTTCCACTAGGGTGCAGGATTGAGCACAAGACACAAATGTTAGAACACCTTTCAAGACTGGGGTTGCCTTATTGTTACTGCATAGGTTATTTAAAAGATACTATTTTATATAAATATATATTTAAAGATACTATTTAAGAATATTTCTTGTGTAAGGTCAGGCCACCCACTGAAGTGCATGTAATAATCAGTCACATAAAGAGGAAAGAGGTAACTGACGGACAATGGGATTGTAATCATAAAGTTACTGACCTATGCCAGAATGATGTTTCTTGTAGTTATCTCCGAAAGCGACCAAGCCTATAGTAATACTCTGCAAGTGTGGACGGATGGCAGGAGTGAACTAAAAGACGATAAATGACAGAGAGAAAGACAGAATAAGTGAATGAACAAGACCTATAGATAAAAAGATAAAATATTTCAAGATGATT
The DNA here is from genome assembly GCF_024256425.1 of Clarias gariepinus. Lineage (NCBI taxonomy): Eukaryota > Metazoa > Chordata > Actinopteri > Siluriformes > Clariidae > Clarias > Clarias gariepinus. The sequence continues at coordinate 9,609,871 of NC_071125.1, forward strand.
ATATTAAAACATCATAAAATAATGATAATTTTAAGCAAGTTAACAAATTTGCAAACAGAACACAAAACCCCATAGTGTATGCCGGTGGGTAAATAATAAATGATATAATTGCAGAAGTAATATTTAACTGCAATCCCGAGCTGCAGTCTGATTTATAACCATCCGGCTAAGTGTACACGGATACTTAATACCGTTCCTACACTATTAACAGTGCATATCTTCATATATCATATTATACCACACACAGAAACACAGTTTACAATTATAGTCAAAAAGATTAATTACTACAACTGAGCAATATAGAAACCTATAATGATAAAGAATACTGTAGGTGCTGATGCTCATACCTACAAACTTTAAGCTTTAAGCTTCAGTACTGGCATAATGAGAAATATCAAATAAATCAAACCAGCTGTCTCCCAAAATACTTATTATTTAAAATAAGGAAAATATACAGCCTACATGCTGAAATAAAAACTGACATTCTCAGCACACCGTCACCATCGTTTATATTAGAGAATATATTCTTCCATTCTGCATCCAGTTAATCCATTTTCAAAAACTGTGATTTTTTTTCTTTTATCTTTCCGTTGGCTGATGGAATCAAGGCTGACGTTGACAAACTGACAAGTCAAAGTTCTTTTAGTTAATCATGAAGAGTCATCGTGAAGAGAAAATTCAACAAACTGAAAGCATCCTCCACATCCTGCAACCTTTCACTTTTGGTGAGTTGGTTTTAAAACAGAGAAAAGGAAATTATGACAACTATTCTAGCTTCCATCTGATTTTTTTTTTAATTGCACTCCTGATTGTTTTTGTGCCTACAAAGTATAGAAAGGCACACACCTGGAAGCCGACACAGCGGCCATAAAAACAGCCCTTGTGCATGGAGGCGTACTCCCGAAGAAAGAGTTGGCTGAGACCGTTCTCGTCTTGGAAGAAGAGGTTGCCGTGACTGTTGTCATGGAGCAGCCTCTGAGCGAGGTAGACCAGAGCCCTTAGCTGGCACAGAGCACAGCTGTAAGCTTCCATATCTGCGGCTTGATGGGCTGCACGGAAAAAGATGCTCCGTCTGTGGGATGTGATGTAACGTGCCTTGTGGATGATGTGAAGAAGACAGCAGCGTACCACCTGTACGGGAAACGAAAGCAGAAATCCAAGGCTTAACTTAAGTATTACTCAACCCATTACAAGAAATAAATAAGCCATATTGCGGTCAAGATCACATTTGGTAGAAATATGCTGAACCAAATCTTTACCTAGAGTATGATTATTAACTATACATTGACCGAGTCATTTATTTGAATCATGCACACACACACACACATACACACCTTCACTAGTGAGCGGTATCCATTAGCAGGAATGTGAGGGACAAAGTCGAAGTGATGGTAGATGGCAGTAAAGCCACAGATGACCGGCTCGAGGCTGCGAGCATGCTTCTGAATGGTCAACATGGCTTCAACCAGCCTGTGTGGAGCATCTCCCGGTTGGGTGCCAGCAAAGAAAGTGGCGTTCTCCTCACACACTTCATACAGGGCTGCAAACACGGCAGTAGTATCCATCACTGGAATAGAGGGAAAGAAAAGCATTCAGAATAAAGGGCATGGTTAGAATTTTTATTTATAATGTCATTGACAATTACTGATAACAGTTAGCTCCAACTGAGAAATCTGATTGGACGAGAAGCATTTCATGACATCATGAGAGACTATGATGGTAATTTTGTGTTTACTGGCAGGAACACTGATTTGTGCTTTTTTAACGTCTATTCCTGATTCGATCCCGCTTTGCTGTTCTGGGAAGGCAAGATTTTTTTCATGCTGATGAATGATTAAGGAAACTTGGCCTCTTTGTCATCTCATATTTATACCGCAGTGAAACAGGAAGTCAGGGAAGACGGCTTAAAAGTTGCCAAAAACCGAGGTGTGTAATGGTAGATAAACATGAAAGAGCCTGAACATGCTTTAGGTAGATTTTGTTCACATGGAGGTAATAATTATAAATTTTTTTACCCTCATTTCAATTAAAGATTTGAATCTCTCATAATGATTTAGGTTACTAACAAACTATTAAAAAAATAATAATAATAATTATCTTGGAGCTGACCGCATGTGGAGGGTTGAAGAACTATGTACAATGCCATGCATGCAAAATGAATTAATTAAACAAACAAATAAACAAACAAACACAACATGTGTTACCATTCCAATTATTTATAACCTTGTGTGCCCATTGAGCTAAAAACCGGCTCAACACACACACACACACACACACTCACGTATGAGAAATATGTAGCAGTAATAGGATGCATTAAGAGCAAAAATGGTTTAAAATATCATCTCATCTACTGTAAACGTATAATAAACCTGTAAAGTTGGCGTGTCTATACTGTACATTGAAGATATTTGCGGGAAAAAACAATTTGGGGACACACAAGATGAGTAATAGAGTACATCAAGATGGTTTTTGGAATTTTTATCTGTCTGTCGGTTTGTGCATGCATCGTGTAAAAACTACTGGACGAATTTAAATGGGGTGTATTTCACAGGTGTATTTGGCCAAGCTTAAGGAGAAATATAGGCTTTGTTTCGTCGCAAGATATGCTACTTTGAAATTTAAATGGAAAACATCCTTATATAATAAAAAAATAAAAAATTAAATCCGACCTTGAAAAAAAAAAATCATTATTGTATCTCAAAACTCAACAGAAGGCGTTGGACATTTTTTTTAAAATGTGCTTATGAGTGCCCACACAAATAAGTCCACACATATAAGTCACACATCTACTGTAGTTATGTAATAAAGGCATATGACGAGTATATCAGGTGATGAAGGCTTTGGGCCTGAGAAAGGCCAAATTACTAAACAAAACCTCTCTTTCAGTAAGGATTACTAAGATCTGTTGCCGTTTTGTATTGTTTTAACACCCCAAAAAACTGCAATAGTTAAATAGGTAACTTTCTACAGTAATTTTCTCACTGTGATAATTATTAATAATTATAGGCTTAGCTTTGCTTTGTATAATAATTACAAAGTAATTCTATACAATATACAGTCTATGAAAAAAAGTATTGCAAAAGCTAGGCAATTTCTGCTACACACACACACACACACACACACACACACATGATTCAGTAACATGTACCTGCAGAGCCACTTGTTTATGCATAGCACTCTTATGATCCCACCACAGGATCTCAATAGCCCATTGTCTTGGCCATTCCAACACTGATCTCTTTCTTCTTTAGTCAGTCAGATTTGCTATTTGATTGTGTGGTGTGCTTGGGATCAGAGCCTTGTTTTACATGACCCAGTTTCAACCCAGTTTAAGCTGCTGCACAGATGGCGTCACGCTCGGCTCAGGTATACTGTATTCTGTTTTAAAGTCGGGTTTATCGTTGTCTCAATACAGGCCTTAGAAGCACACATCGTCACTCTTTCACCAGCATGATAGTTGAAAAGAGGTGCTTATGATAAGGGATAGGATTAACCAGGGATTGCCCAAAATGATGTCACTATACCTAAGTGCCAGTTCAATTTGTATTGCGATTCTTCAAAGTATCACGATTTTATAAATATACTGGTTCTATTATTATTTGTTTTTTAGATTTTATTATGCTAAATAAATAACTTGCTTATATATAAATGAAAAATATAAATTAAAAATAGAGTGCCGATATATGTATTATCACACATAAGAATCTCGATACATCACTGAATTGATGATATGCTATGTTTGGTTTCCATCAAACATAATGCTCTACATAATAACCAAACATCATTTCGGTCTCATCTGTTTAAAAGACGTCACTCCAGAACTCTTGTGATTTGCTTGGATTCTATTTTGCAAACCTAAATCCACAAATCATAGTGATTTTAGAGAAAAGGGGCTTTTATTTCCCCTCTTTGCATGTAAGCTATACTAGCTCGGCCTTTTTCTGTCATGAACATAAAAGTTTTACACATTTATAGAGAGGCCTATAGGTCACAAGATGTAGCTCCCAAGTTTTTCTTAAAGTATACAGTCTTATTCAAAAGTTTAGGCACCCCTTCATAAATGACAGATTTTGGTGATTTTTTTTAATTGAAAAGATGTTAACACACTCTTGGAAATGGAAAAAATGCACAATATTTTCAGCAAACATTAATGCCTAATTACTTCTTATACCATAAATTGAACAAAAATAAAAAAAACTACTATGGCATTTGCAAACGTTTGGGCACCCTAAGAGTCACAGAGTCTCAGATTCTTTTTACAAGGTTTCAGACCTTAATCAGCTCATTAGATCAGATGCATGGCAACAGCTGTCATTAGTAAATGCCAATTTCTTTAGCTTTAAAAAGCTTTACAAATACTTTGACTCTTCAAACCTTGTGCACACACTTGCGGATACTCAACAACCATGAGTTTCTTTAAGCACCTGTGAAAGACTCAGTTGCAGCTTCCACAGTGGGAAATGTAATTAAGAGATGGCAGTTCAGGGGAACTGTGGAGATGAGATCTGAAAGACCAAGCAAACTTTTAGAGAGAACTGCTCATATGCTGGTCAGAAAGACAAATCAAAACCCCCATTTGACTGCAAAAAACCTGCAGTGGTGGTGCACTGTTCCACAAGACCTTCATGGAAGAGTGAGCAGAAGAAAACCTAACCTGCATCCTCATCATAAAATCATCAGAAGTATTCAACAGAACATCTACAGACGCCTGATGCGTTTTGGAAACAAGTGCTGTGGACTGATGAAGTTAAAATGGTACTCTTTGGCCAAAAACAGTAACGGGTGTTTGGAGAAAAAAATTAAAAGAACACCTTGCCAACTTTTAGGCATGGGGGTGGATCTATCATTCTTTTGGGGTTGTGCTGCAGCCAGTGGAACAGTAAACATTGCACAGGTGGAGGGAAGAATGGATTCCACTAAATACCAGCAATTTCTAGAAGCAAACATCACACCATCTGTAAAAGAGCTAAAGCTGAAAAGAGAATGGCTTCTACAAGAGGACAATGATCCTAAACATACCTCAAAATCCACTATGGAATACCTGAAAAGACGCAAGCTGAAGATTTTGGGATGGCCATCGCAGTCCCCTGATTTAAACATCATTGAAAATTTGCGGGTAGATCTTAAAAGAGTTGTGCATGACGACCAAAGAATATTACAGAACAGTAGAAGCCTTTTGCAAGGAAGAATGGTAAAAAAATCCCAAGTACAAGAATTGAAAGACTTTTAGCTGGCTATAAAAAGCGTTTGCAAGCTGTGAGCTGTAAATCTACCAGAGTAAAGGTTTTACTAAGTACTGATTATGCAGGGTGGCCAAACTTTTGCACAGTGCCACAATAATGTTTTAATTTTTTATCTTTGTTCGATTTATGACATAAAAGTAACTATGCATCAATGTTTGCGGAAAAATATTGTGCATATTAAGACTTGTGTTAACTTCTTTTCAATAAAATTTTTTTTTTTTTTTTTTTTTTAATCTACTTTATTTATCAAGGGATGCCCAAACTTTTGCATAAGACTATATAAGCATCAAGCAGTCTGATCGCGTAATAAGTTTGCATGGAAATGCATGCTCAGTTTGATTCCAATCTGGCTTTCCATGAATTGGGATACCTTCAACCTTGCCCTGTTGAGGTTGTCTGTAATGTCACTGACCTCTGTTTTGGGATTTCACAGTTCTCAGAATATTTCTGTCTGAACATTCAACTGATGTTTTTCCCTGGACAACCTGTTCCACTCTATAGTCTCATTAATAATTTGATCTCAAACCCAAATGTATGAACTAAGTGACTGGCATTGCTGTTTCAATACATTTGATGAGGAATGTATATTGTTTACATGCTGAAGGGAAAAACTGCAGTAAGAGCTAAACAATGTAGAACAACACACTAACTAAAACAATGGCAAAGACAGGAAATACCACATGGAAAGAGGTCAGCGCTGTCTTTTAGTTTATTAACCCTGTCCCTGCCACGTTACTAGTGACGGGTCGTTCATGAATGAGTCGTTCTTTTTGAACAAATCTTTAACGTGACTCAGAAGAACAAGTAGTCTGTACAGGAAACAGAAATGAGTTCCCTTTAAGTCTTTTCGGTCCAAATCGTTCGTTCTTTTGTCAGACGCTATGCGGTGCAATAGATTTAAAAGAACGAACGATTCGGACCAGAAGATAAGAGAGATGAGCTGCTCATTCTGTTTATCATAGTATGTCCATTGTAATATTTTTATTACTGGAACTATAGCCAAAATTTGTGTATGTAGACGTGTTGGGGGTCTGTTTACTGAAAATTAAACATTTTATTCTATTTCTGATCAAAAGAACGAAATGAACTAAATGATTTAAAAAAAAAAAAAGATTTTTCCTCGACTCGATTCTTGTTTCAATTCGACTGTGGCTTGCATACAAATTTAAAACACGGACCAGCCCCCACTTACCTGATGATGCTGGTCAACCCCTGCTCTTTACCAGGTTCTCCTTCCAGCAAAAAGCTATAACTGAACCCACAAGTTCAGTCATGGCAGACATAAAGACGGTAGCCGTCTGATCTACTGAGTCGCGGTGCATCTTTACACAGATTGAAGACCCAGCTCTTCTTTAAGAACTTATCCCGCCCTGACTTGACCTGTAAAGTGCTTTTTGGACCTCATCAAGTATCTCATCCTTTACATTTAATCCCACCCCCAGCCACTTCTCCCTTATCATATGACAGCAACCAACTGGGGAGGATGAGGGCTAGCATGTGCTTCCTCAGACACGCATGAAGCCAGCCAACTGCACCTTTTTAAACAACTCCTCATGCTGCATCACATGACGGTGTACTATGACCACGGAGGAATCTTCTTTTTTTCATAATCATGTGCTCACAGACAGTACAGGATGACAGAATGGTAAGCTTACGGGTATGAGTTTCGCTTAACATCTACTTAGTGACATCACAATGTTTGTCCGTCATGGTCCCACCCACTTCTGGATGGCGAAAGGGATGTTACATACCGGATGCCTTAAACAACACTTAGTAATTGCTTTTAATTCATCAAGAATGACCTCTGATCTGACTGTGTAATACTGTTCACATCTATTGCAAGCTACGTGGTTAACTTTCACAAAAAGAGGCCACTTTGAATGAAATAGAAGAGCAAATCTTACTCATCGTGTATACCACCTCATCCTGTGTACAAGTTCGTAGGGGCCTGGAGCCTGTGTCAGGAGAATTGGAGCATGAGTCAGGGTACACCCTGGACAGGGTGCACACACACACACTACAGGCGATTTGGGATCAGTCTAATCTGCAAGACTTTGCACCATGGGAGGAAACCAGAGTACCTGGAGGAAACCCACCAAGCACGGGAAGAACATTCCAACTCCATGCACACAGAGGCAAGAATGGCCCTACTAAGCCAGTGCGCCACCCCAAAGCAAATCTGCTTTTATTGAAAAAAAATAATAATAATGTAGATTGAGTGGCTACGTATGAAACTTAGTCATAATCGGTTTGTCTGTTTAGACGAGTCACATTTAGCCTACTCATGTCTACACACTAGTTGTCACGGTAACGGTAACAAAAGCTAAACTGGTGGCGTAAGTCAGACTGTATACTTTCCAGTGTTCCGCAAACAAAAACTGAAGACATTCTCTCCTGACGTTTTTTTTTTTTGTCCTCGTCATAAATATCTGATGTCGAGAGGGATATACAAAATCAAAAATCAGACGTTCACTGCCTATCTGATCACAGTCTAATTTATTTCTTTAAACCTTCAAGATGGGATATCATGAACTTTTTTTTTTCCACAGATAAATGGATAGTCAGTCAGACTGAAACCTTATAAATATAATACACCTGGGGCTTAAAGCGTAATATAAATTAATATAAATTGCTTTGTGGGCTGCAGCATAAGAGGTTCAGACTAGGTGCTAAAGGACTCGTCTACACTGATATCACTGGACAAACATGGCGCTGCATGGTGAAGTCCATGCTGAAGAGAAAACACATTTCATTTCATTGTAATACCGACTGCAAGAATACCAAGCGCATTTCTGCAGATTTCATGTAATATCTTTCATGTCCAAACAAACAAACAAATACAGTTTTTTCCGTTTGGACTTTTTCTCCTTTCTCAGGGTCACCTCATTGGATCATTTAATCAAGTTTTTACATCAGATGCCCTTCCTACCGCAAACCACCCATTTCTCCGGGCTTGGGACTGACACTGATGATACCCTGCATCTCAGTAGCTCGATATTCTCACATGCATTTCTTAAAAAAAACTAAACACACTTTCCCCTTGATTTCATGCATCACTCATTAAAGTGACACAACCTCACAGCAAGTGTGTGTGTGTGTGTGTATAAAGATATTAAGATGCATTCGTTTGTGCCATTGTGGCTGTTCCGTTAGAAAACTCATTTCTTGCTACTTATTTAAGCTTTAAAAAACAAACAATGGGGATCAGCTTTCAGACCAGAAATACGTCTTCTAGACCGACCCACTTAACAGAAAAATAAACAATAGATGCTTTAAATTGTGTTTACATCCTGTTCAGATGGACCTCTATTCAGCAAAACTATAATGAAAAATGTGTACATGGGTATGTAGAGCAGATGAAAAGTGTATATAAGGATGTATTTATTAAATTAATATATATATATATATATATATATATATATATATATATATATATATATATATATATATATATATATATATATATATATATATACACACACACACACACACACACACATAAATACACACAGTATACACATACACATATATGTAAAAAGAATATAATATAATTATACTATATTAATTTAATAATGGGTGTGGGGAAAAAATGGGTGTGTTAAATGCACTGAAGTTAGAAATTACATAATAATAATAATAATAATAATAATGTGATATAGTAGGTGGTTATAAGCAGAAATTGTAAACTTGGTTTGCTTCTATCCTTTATACCTTTTACATTAAACATGTACATGCACAAAATATACATACATTCGAACATATAAATATATGAACTTCTCAATTAAAATGTTTTTAAACCTGTTAAAACAAACTTAAAATTAAACTAATTAATTAATAGAATCCCTCAGCACTAGTTAATGCCAGACTGTACATATACACTGCTCTCACTAAACCCAACACCCTGTATCAAACATTTTCAAATTCAAGACAAAACACTAAACTTAAAGACTGCTAAGAAACAGGAAAGTGTTAAATGGAAGACCAGTTAAGCTGTGCGCTAAGAAAGGAAATTCATCAATCCGGCAACCCTACCCAATGTCCTGGAACAAGTCAGGCATGTCCTTCTGTTTTGCAAGAAGCCATAAAGATGCACTTGGCTTTAACAGAGCAAAGCTACAGTGGTTTATGTATCATAGAGATTGCACAAATATAGCTGGATAGAAGCCAGAGTTTTACCCTCACCAGAAAAACTGTGTGAAAGGAGACGAGGGGAAAAACAGGAGGCTTTGATTAGACCATCTGTCTCACTGTCTCTCTCTCAGTCTCTGGATATCTCTCATTCTCCCTTAGGATATCCACACCCTGACCTTTCCTTCATTGTCTTTTTTTTTCTATCCTTAGTCACCAGTGTTCTGTTTTCCTCTTCCTTCCACACACACACAAAGTGCTCTTGCATTCTAGATCTTGTCTTGTTACCCATTTAAATCCCGACATGATCGCATAGTGCCACTGAGGTTATTTGTCCTGTACGACGGCCAAATGAACTCTATCCCAAATCCTGAACAGCCACAGCAACCTCTATCCTACACCTACTGTAATAAGTACCCCAATTACGTCTGACCTTTACTCGAAAACAGCGCTTTGGTTTGACTTATACTGTATGTAAGTAAGTATGTAAGTATGTAAGTATGTAAGTATTTGATCTACAGTGCACCGTTACAATTTGCACACAACTCGACCACAGTCATTCTCTGTAATAAATACATTAGCCGTTTCCTGCCTGCTTTAGTGCTTAAAGATCAACATTTTTATTTACATTCACACACACACACACACACACACACGTCTGACGGTTTTTATGAGTGTAGCCATTCTGCAATCCTGCGTACTGTCTGCTTAACTACCAGAGCAAACACTACTGTGTCAGACATGTTTTTTTCTGTAGTCACAACTGGAATGACAGGACAGGCCAGCCAGGATATGCTGCTTTAAGCCACTGAGAAAAGGAACGACCCTTTTAAAAAAAGAGCAAATGCCATACAAAATATGCTGAGCCTCCAAAAACTTCGAAACATCTTGTTGTGACAGTGCTAAAAAAATGATGCTTTGATTTATTTTTTACAAGCAAGTGGCCGATTCATTAATGTTTAACAAGAGTCGGCTAAACAAAATCAGCAACTAGAATACTAAAAAAAAAAAAAAACATCAACAAACATAAGGTAAAATAATATACCATTTAATTAAAAATAACCTACAGTGAAGCACAGTTTTGATTTAGTACGTTGCTATAAGGACTGCATTGGGACTGTCTGAAATCATCATGATATATCTTTTTATACCTGCATACGAAATACCATTTATTTATGTCATATGGACAGTTTGACAGCAAAACTTTGATTTTCACTCATTTGGGCGAATTATTATTCTCTGGCACATAAGGTGGTCTATATTAAAACGTTTCATTTATAAACTGCTATATAACCTCATTTTAGAAGCTTTGAACAACCACAATTTAGCACAACACAATATCGTCTGCATTTTTTTATCAAAAGCCAACACCACCTGACAAGCCAATGGCAGCGATTCCTTCGGTCACATGATTAGTAAACGAAACACCAACCTGTGCAATGCAGTGGCCAACACGAGTGAACTTAATGCTTTTCATTTTTTTGTTGTTGTTTTTTTCCGGAGAACCCAAGAAAAAGGACATTTACACTGTTACTTCAATTGCAGTTACCCCGGCATTAATGGAGTACAGGTAGATATTAAGTCTGTAACGTTTTTGGCTTGGATGTTGCGTGAACACTATGGCATATACGAATAAAGCTGGTAAAGTAAGTTTGTAGTGCAACCTTCTGTTTTATCTCCTAATTAATAAGGTATATTATATTTTCCCCTTCTTTTACCCCTATCACTATCCCTGGTTTGGTGCATTTGCAAGCAATTATACACTCATGATAATATTTTCAATTTAAAATAAAGCAGATATATAACACTAATTACTCTAGATGCATGAACTTTGTGTGTGAGACACATGAGATACACTTGCTGTGTGTGGGAAGCTGTTGAACTACTACTATACTCACTACTATTGCTCTAAATTGGGATTTTTAAACTATTTTGAAATCTCATGGTGTATGTGGTACTGGTGTTTGTGTAGTCCGTCAATGCACAAACAGATGTTAAACAATGTATAACTACTATTATCAATGGACAATGCTGTTAACTATTTTTTTTGGTGTTTAAAAATTAATCCTCAACCAACATGTTACTGATACTGAATTGCATATTTAAATTCCCACAAACACAACTGCAGCCTGATTTATCCATTGTGACAAAACTGTGAGAAGTGGAGCTTTTTATTAAAAAAATAAATCACACACACAAAAAAAATTACAATTTACACCTAAAATTTGTACTTTTAAACATCCTTATGACGGCACAAACATGTTGCCATGCACAAAATATATCGGTGTGCAATACGTCTTGGTTTATTTTGTGGAAAGAAAAAAAAAGGATTTTCTTAAAACTGCAGAAGTGTTTCTCTCATGTTGCTGCCAAACTGTTCACATCGCGAATGAGTCGAAACAAAAATAACTGTAAAAGAGGGCAGGATTGGTCATTCCTTAGGGAGAGTTTCGGATAATGTTTGTGCGTTCCTGCCGGGAAATGCGACACACATATCTGGGTGAAAGTAGCTGGTATACAACTGGAGAAGATGAACGGGTCAGTGTTTCTTTGACCCAAAAAAAAAAAGAAATATATATTTATATATATGCATTCTGCTGTGTGTTCTTTCAAAAGAACTATAAACTATAGTATAGTGTGCTAATAAGTGTGGGTGAAGAAAGAAGACAGTGAACCAGGTTGAAGTACTGTATTGTTATTCCTAATTAATTCCATTTATTTACTTATTCATCTTCAGTAACTGCTTTATCGGTGTTGGGGTGGCTCTGGGGCAGTTTAGAGAAACAATTAAACAATGGTATGTTCTTTTGAAGGTGGGAGGAAAGTGAGGGAACCTGGAGAAAACCCATGGACATTTACCTATCCCATACAGAACCAAGCTGAGGATTGATGATGATGATGATGATGATGGGACCCTGGAGCTACGGTGTTACACTACATGCTGGGGCTGCACTTAATCAACATTGGGTCTGTAGTAAAAGATAAGCCTCTAGCAATAACATTTTTACAGGGAGCTTGGGACATTGCATTGGCAATTTATTATTTTTCCCCTGTGATTTCTAAACTTTTCCCATCCAAATGTTGAACACTACTATAGCTGTATCAGCATAATATAGCACATACCAAATTCATCACCTGCTTTATCAGTTAGACTTGCCGGTACCTAGGGCTCAACTTAATTATTTCTATGTTTACAGTGTAGCAGGTGTATCGTGAAGCCGGTTTCAATGAAACACAAAGTTTTTACTGGAATTAAGGCCGATGTGAATTCTCAGTGTGCCAGGCCTAGAAAGCGTACATCATTATGACACAAAGCAGTTACATTTTAGAAAGAGGCTGAGACCGATGAAAGCTCAACCTTGTTTATTTTCTTGATTTGTTAATATTGTGAGTGTACACAAATTAATGTAGACCATTTATAGATTCTAATGACGGACAGTCGACCCCCGTTTGTCAGATTTTAACTAATAATTGTTCATGGAAACCCTGGTAATTTCACGGAAAAATGCAAATATCCTCCGCAATTTTTTACGCCTTTTTTGCCATTTATTATTGTATTTTATTATTTTTATTACAGTAATTTTTTTGCAAGTATATTGTTCAAGTAATAACAATATAATTTAGCAATTTTACAACAAATATTAACAAATTCTCCTAATAATTTTAAAAGTAAATAGAAATGTAGTGTATTAAGCTGAGTATGAAATTAAATTAAAGTGTTTTGGGAGCATATTTAGAGTTTAAGCTATAAAAATTTTACTTTAAAAGGGATGTATTGACTACATCCAACATTTGCGATTTTTAACAATTCCTGGGTTCTCTAGGAATTTCGGGGTCGACTGTATTACTTTACATGTACAATTAAAAATAATGGGAGCATTTTAAGTTCTTTTCTCTGTCACCAGGAAAAAATGGAAGTGACCTCACTAGCGGGTTTGTAGACACCAGAAAGTTAATGAATTAACCCGAGTCTTGTCTTAAAACAGTTTAACTTCATACATAATGTATGTTTTATCAACAAAAAAAAAGCAAATCCTGCAGCAGCAGGAACAAAAAAAATTTATCTTTCCATTATAATGGCTTGCCTTGATGTAAAATATATATTTTTATATATTGTGATTCGACCATTTCACAGTAATGTAGCTGAATTTAAGGATTAACATAAGAGATCCACCTTTAGTAACAGGTTTAGTAAGAAATAAACCATGACTGGTATTCAAACACACCTACTGCACAGAAGCTGATTATTTTCCAAAAACAGCATGTGCCATTTGTTCATCTGGGATCACCGAAATGTTTTTTTTTAAACACATTTATAGACGTTTTGCTTACTTAGTAGAAGTCAAAGCCTACTGTATATTTAAAACCAGTCATGAAAGAACTTTCATCAAAAAAAACACATCTGCTACAGTTACGTCATCTAAAATAACACTTGTGTGGAACAAAAGAGTCAACTCTCTACAAAGTGCACTAGCTTTGCAGTATTTTCTGAAGTGTAAATGAAATATAAAAGAAATGAATAAATTTACATATAAGCAGAGCTTTATATCAGCTTTTCATAGTCTGACACAGTAGACACGTCCATTACACTTACGTCTACATATTGTTTTCACCAGATCAACAATCACAAGCATTTATGTATCACCCGCCTATGCCTTTTTTAAAATCCATTTAAAGACGTACACTTCCACTCAAAAGTTGGGGATCACTTGCAAATGTCTTTGTTTTTTTCTTTATTTTACAGCAATACTGGGGATTTCAAAACTATGAAATAACACACGGCATTAAGTAATTATGTAACAACAACAACAGTCAGGTGTTATTTTAAGACACAAAGGTCAGCTGTTCTGAAATAATTTAATCGAACTACATTAGAACAATGGAACAGTATTGTCAAGTGCATTTGCAAAACCCATCAAGCACCATGATGAAACTGGCTCTCATGAAGAACTTCCCAGAAAAACAAGACCGAAACTTACAGTACCTACAGTATGCTGCTTCATTTAGAGTAACCAGCCTCAAAAATCACCAGTTAACAAACAGCACCTCAGATTAGAGCCATTATGAAGTCTTTACAGAGTATAAGTAGCAGACACATCTTAACATCAACTGTTCAAAGGAGATTATTGTATATTTTGGACGCCTTTAGCATTACATTACAACCTAGAAAGGAATAAACACCAGGAACGACCTTGAAGTTAAAAAGTGTATAAATCATCTTCTAATGATTTAATTATTTATTCACTTAAACTTTGTATTAGAGATGAGATTGTGAATAATAATTCTTTTGTGTGCCAATTCATGTGTTGCCACACTGACTTCAAAATCATTTTTTTTTTTTTAATGATTTTTACATTTATAATAGAGATGCACCAGTTGACCAGCTGCTGACTGGAAACGGCTGTTTTTCAGCTTGATCAGCCATGAATGATTAATCTTCAACATGAATGATTCTGTGTTGAGTGCAAGAGCATCCGAATGGTGTAACAGAACCCCCCACACAAGCACCCCCACCCCAACTCGGTGCGTGAATTAGTCACAAAATCAACCCAATACACATTTCTACATTTTTAGTCTTAAAACACGTAAAAACTCACAAAAAAAGTCCTTAATTGGCTCAACACACGCCCAAGACTTTGAAGGCATTTGAGGCAGTAAAACACTGCTGTTTCTTTAGAATCCTACAGGTGGTGCACGCTGTGTATTTCAACATTAAACTCTTGTATTTAAAGTTATTATGTATTGTTTAAATGCTGAACTTGGTTTTTAAGAGAGAAAATTATTGTTATAAGGAATGGGTACATTTAATTACATTTTTAATTAAGTTGTAAAGCTGTTGAACTTTCAATTTTATGAACTTTCAATTTTATTAAACTATTTTTAAAGGTATATGATCTTAAAATTGTAACTAAATCCGAAAAATGTAATACTGAATATTGGGATATATATAAAACCGTAAAACCTACAGAATCGCAATATTAATCGAATTAGCACCTAGGTGATAAGACTTTTTTGTGGAAATCAACGGTAAGATGAAATAGTAAGACAGAAAAAGAGTTTTCTGCAATAAAAGAAAAATTGCACTAAAAAATTGATAAATTTAAATGTAGAAATTTACAGATTTAGAAGTTACACTCACTCATTGTCTATATCGCTTTATCCTGTATTCAGGGTTTTCCCATGAGACTTAGGGAATAAGGAACCCCAGGAAAGGGTGCCAATCCAACACATGGAACACACACTCACACGCTCATTTACACACTACGGGCAATTTAGGAACGCCAGTTAGCCTAATCTGCATGTCTTTGGACTGTGGGAGGAAACCGGAGTACCCAGAGGAAACCCACCAAGCACTGGGAGAACGTGCAAACTCCATGCACACAGACCCAAGGCGGGAATCAAACCCGGACCCTGGAGGTGCAAGGCGACAGTGCTAACCACTAAGCCACCGTGCAGAACAGGTTGTGCAGAATGTGCAATATAAAAGGGTGTAAAATGATAAAGATACGGCAGGTAGTTATGACAGCAGCAGTATGAGTCAACAACAGTACCAGCAGTATGAGTATGAAATAAAGTGGTGCGCGTGTGTGTTTGTGTGTCAGCAGCAGTGTTTAAGTGTAAACAAGAACCAGAAATGTATGACTGGCTTTTGCCAAAAACCATGCACATTTCAAAACAATATTTTATAAATAATATTGAATATTAAATATTTTAGGTCTGCTTCATTTTTATTTTGTATGTTTACACCCTGTCCCCCCTCCACAAAAATAAAAACAACAGCAACATTTTATCTCATATACAGACAAAAACCTCTTAGCCTACAGATCATACAAATCCCAATGAACAGAAACAATGACAGACCTGGAAAACTAATCAAAACCCAGTGACTGATGTGACAAAGTAGTTCAGTTTTATACATAATTAATCTCTCTCTCACGCACACACATTACGTCTGAATGACGTCAAATGGTTTCCCAACGGGGCTGACGTCACGACCCTGTGGTGGTGTAGGATTACTGAAATATTTCTTAAGACTGTATTTGATCACCACGTGACCTGGGCTGCTAATTACACAACCTTCAAAGCTACACTGCCTGAAAAGAACGCGGTGTTCACGAGAGAAATAAAAAACCGACACTTTTGATCTTCCTGTTTAGCAAAGTGACGTCACAGAGAAACGCATCCTGGAAACGCATGTCTTCTGATTTGCAATGAAAATCCCAAAGCAGAACCCGAACCTGACCACGCCCTCTCTCTCTCGCGCTCTCTTTTTGTATACACATACATATGAATTAAATCAGTTATTTTAATGCCCTTCCTCTGAGGGACGTGAAGTCTGTTACTGCTACTCTGACACTTCCACCGGCTTCACCCTGCATTTAATATCACACACAGCGTTCAAACAAACATAAGGTAAAAAAAAAAGCCGCACGTACCTACAGGTCCGTCTTTATGTTTGGATACATGCTTCCCATTCGCAGGCTTTTCATGAACGCCGTTTCCAGCCTTCTTTCTCGACGCCATCTTTCTGAAGTGAATCATCGCCGCCCCTCTCTGTTCCTGCTCGCTCATACCTGTCATAAAGTCCCGCACAATTCCAGCCAATCACAAACCAGCGCCGATCAATCGAACCTATCATATTCATCGTTTTCATATAATGCCCCGCCTACTGATGTCCCTGTGTTGCCTATGGTTACACGCATAACGCTGAGAAAACGAGCCCTGAGGCGAAGCGCGATGGAGAGCTCCATGTGTGACTGTACTAGCGAGAGTAGTCTATTTTAAGGCTATTTTGAAAGTAAAATGCTACGGCAGTATATATTTTTTTTGTTTTTTTTTTATTCCCGTTAAGTAAATATAATAAATACATTTGAGGGAAAATGTTCTTATTCGGTCTCTTAAGCGTATTAGCGCGTTAGTTTGATTTCATTGCCACCTATCGGTTGCTAGCGGTATGGCTTCATTAGCCAATAAAATCCACCATCCATCCATCTAGGCATTTCTTATTTTTGGTATTTGATAGAGAAGATAAAAAGACAACATGAATGAGATGAAAGAGGGAATTGAAGAACATTATTTTCATTATTTGTGGCCTTTTGTCTGATATTTAATACACATACTGCGAAGGTCACTTCACCTCCATTAAAGTCTAAAACCAGCAAGCCTGAAGAGCAGACAGATTCTCCCAAAAGTGAAATATCCACTTTATGCTTTAAAAACAACAACAACAACAACAACTAATGACAGAAAATAAATATAGATTTTTTTTTCCAAGCTGGAATAAATTATCAGGCTATTGTGAAAGAGGTGAAGCTGAATGCAGAATTAGCGATGTTGTTTCTGTACCAGGTTTTAATAGCAATCTGTAAAAAATCTTTTGTAGTGCTTTATTTGACTGGCCTGCTTAACATAAGAACTAAATAGATCATTAGGGGTGTGTGTGTGTGGGGGGGGGGGGGGGGCATGTTTATAGTGTTAAAACTTGACTCATAGAAAGATGAATGGGATTATTTACAACATAAACAACAGTACAAATAAACATAATCAAAATATTTTTATTAAAAGTAAAAGAAGGTACTGTATAGATATTTGCACACATGCTTATATGGAAAGCTGAAAAGTTATTTCATATACATTTGTAGAAAAGAAAAAACTTTTAGGAGAATAATATCAAAAAGAAATAACAAAACCATTTTATTGAACACACAAACACAATGGAGCTATCTGTTCAACAATATTTCACAAGTGGGAGAAAACCAGAGTACCCAGAGGAAACCCACCAAGCACGGGAAGAACATGCAAACTCCATGCACACAGTGACGGGAATCGAATCCGGACCCTGAAGGTGCAAGGCGACAGTGCTAACCACTACACCACATCTCTTTTATGGTAAATAATAATTATAAATCCCTGCATGGAACTTTTTAAACAACCAGTCTAGATGTCCACCTGATCCCACATCTATTTTTAATTAGTTGAAAAAACACATAATCTAGTATATAATGGTCAAATTAATATGAAATTAGGTATTCTACCCTGTGCATGGCATGTACGGCGTACAGACTTAAAATAACAAGCAGATTTCTTTAATGCAGTCGAGCTACAATGAAATAGTTTATATCAGATGAGTACCAAGTTAGTGAACTCGCTTGTTGTAGTTTTTCTTTTTCATTTTGGTGGGCAGGGTTGCCAGGTTGAATGTATAATGTTCCACATATTGCAGATATATGAGGGACGTTCAAGTCAAACCGGGACTTGATTGATGAAATTTCTTATGAATGAAGGCATAAAATTCACTGACAATTACAAAAGATGTCAAGCACAGTACAGTGATGAGACTTTTAGCTGCAGCAAAATATTTAAATGTTGGAAATGTTTTTTCACAAGGCTGAATGACGATCTAGACTGAGATGACTAGAAGCTAGTGGAATATCTGAACCTTGAAGGCTGACAGAAGACTTGTCACCATCTTGCACTCTGTCTGTGGGAACTGTACACACAAACATTCATAAACACCACCTGCACTTTACAGGATCTCGACTGGGAGTTATTGCAACATCCCTGTACTGTCTCAGCCATTTCCACATGTTTGGGCCATTGAAGGAGTTCCTGGGAGGCCAGCGTTTCAGATGTGAAGCAGGCAGTCAGATCAGGGCTCTGGTGTACTGAAAGAACTTTCTACCTTGATGGTATTCAAGCACTAGTGAAACACTGGGATACGTGTAGTAGGGGATAATAAAGGGAAATGAAGGTAGTTTTAACTGTGTTGTGTTATTCTGCACGATCCCCAAAGTTCCGGTTTGAATTGAACACTTCTCATATATCATTAACCTGTTTCCTCCAACATTTCATTTGTATTTGTGGGGTTCTGCATTGCTCTTGGGTTAATCTCTTTGCAGAAACCTGGCAACGTTCGTCATGGTCTTTAGCAAGCTGGTCATTAAAGCCCAATAATAAAGTAAAATCAAAATCAAAATCGTGGTTCTGAAACTGGGAAACTTTTTCCCTCGCTTTTTTAAGTGAATACTCCACCTGTTTTTATATCTGTGTTCATTCAGGATGCATCATCAGAATAATGTACGGTACTTATATTTTGTTACACCCCTAATTTACGTCAGACAAAGCAAACAAAAGCAATAAAGTTACACTATGAGTTGGTATCACATGGACCCTGCCTGCTCACAGCCTCACATTCAGGGCTTCTCCAGCTGAATGTCGTCTTCGTCATTGTTGATCACATCCTGGTAAGGGCCTTGGACGAGAGAACGCTGAATTTGATGATATGTAGAATTGCAGTCATCTAGGTTCAGGCCCTGTAGGTTTAAATAAGTGTAAATCCTTTTAGTTTTGTTCGAATTGTTGAGTTCATATCAGGCAAATAATGATAACCTGCAATGATCATGCACATCAAACAGAATTATGCAACTCGTGATTTTTTTTTTACAGAATGCTTACAGTTTAGTTGGACATAATTAAATAGTGAAAGTTTACATAGGTGATTGAATAATGTTAACTGTAAAGAAAACATGGATTTTTAGCAGAAAATCATAAAATCCCAAAAGATGTACCTCATAAATATTTTCCTCCTCCTTGCCCTTTCTTTTCTCCAGCTCATTCAAGCCCTTTGACTGTGTTGAAAGAAAGAAAGTGAAAAGGCTGACATTAAGACTTAAACATTACTGAACAAGTAACCAACATTTTGCCACAGAAAATTTTATTTGTATGACATATATGACATATAAAGAAAAATGGAACCACAAATAAGCAATAAAAAGTTCATAAATAAGGAATATATACACTGCTATTCTATTTTATCAAATCCAATTATCTTCAAAGTAATGAGATGGTTCAAATTCCTCAGGAATTACTTGCATCCATCCATCCATCCATTATCCAAAACACTTATCCTGTGTAGGGTTACAGGGAGCCTGAAGGCTGGCTCAGGGAAATAAGGGCACAAGGCGGGGTACTATACAGTACATAATAGATGGGGTTGAATTACTGTCAATGAAATAGAATTATTTAACTTTATTATTTTATATATTTTTTAAAAATTATTTTATTATTCAGCCTTTGCAACTTTAAAGCTGTATTTTTTTTCTTCTATTATATTTTACACACAATTTTAATAGAGCAAGACTACTAAGGGCATAAAATCATATATTGTAATTGATATATTGTAATCTTGTCCATAAGTACAAATAATTTTATATACACTAATGTGAAAAAGTCATAGGCAGCCTGTGTATTTTATTACAAACTTTGTATAGATTTAAAAATTTTATTATATGACTAAGTCTGTATAAAAATAGATTTTCAAACATCAGGATCTGACGACAAAAAAAAATTATATATATACACTGTATTAGTAATGTATTAGAATTGAATAGAATTTAATTATTTTAAACAAAGTAATAAAAGTTCAATTGATTTTTTTTTAGGTCCCCCTATTTAAATTTAAGCAAATGTGTGACATCGATCATTTACATTTAGGCATTTGGCAAACGCTCTTATCCAGAGCGACTTACATTTTTTTAATTTTATCTCATTACACATCTGAGCAGTTGAGGGTTAAGGGCCTTGCTCAAGGGCCCAACAGTGGCAACTTGGTGGTTGTGGGGTTTAAACCTGGGATCTTCCGAACCGTAGTCCAATGCCTTAACCACTGAGCTACCCCTGGTCATTTTGACTGCTTTGTACAAAAGGTCAGATTTTGTTCATGTCTATTCTCTCACACTGTCATTAAAGAAAAAAATAAACCCTGCTTGACAGGCAGCTGTAATACATTGCAATGTTTTAATAAGCTGAATGTCCATTTTGGTAGTGTACAGAGGCGGGAAATAAGAAAACTCTAAAATTGTTGAAATACTTACTGTGAGGTCAAACCTAACACAATTCTTAAGGTTTAAATTTGAAATGTAATGATCGTTATTTATTTTTTTTAGGAGGGAGGCAGATGAGGCATGTCATTCTGTATGAATCAATAACTGCATCAAATAGCAACGGCTGACTAAGTAACAAGAACTTTTTTTTTACTTCAGTAAGAGTGCGGGCGGGTATTGTTTATGTACACTACCCGAGGAAAGCACAAATCCTCCAAAATAGTGTTTAAATACAGTTAAAAAAAAAAAAAAAAACTCAAAATATATTAATGAATTAAAAAAATATTGACATTGCTTATTTGTGGATATTATAATAAAGTGTATGCATATTTTTCACATTTTATATATATTATTATGTATAAGTCCATATGTAAAAGACCTTGCAGATAAGAGCGGTGCCAGGAAGTAGCACAAACAGCAGCAGGAAAACCCCTTCAGCAGTGATGATGCTGTTCTTACTCGCCTCACTGATTCCCAGGATCATTTTTATGGGCTCTAATGAGTTAAGGAACACAGATTAGATTTGTAGATGAGCGGTTTCTTCTTTCTAACAAATATCGTTTTCACTCATTTTACATAATGTTGTGCACCGATCAGCCATAACATTGTGACTACTTACAGGTTATGTGCATAACACATGACTATCTCATTATAATGGCACCTGGGTGGGAAGTAGGTGGGATATAATTAGGGAGTGTGTTGGAAGCAGAAAAAAAATGGGAAGCATTAGAATTTTAGCGACTTCAACAACGCCAAATTGCGATGACTAGATGACTACAGCTCTTGTTGGACCTACAAAAGTGGTGCAAGGAAAAAAAACCTGTAAACCAGTGACAGGGTCATGGGAGGCCAAGGATCACTGATTCACATGGGGAGAGAAGGAGGGTCTGTACAGTCCAATCCAATTGGAAATCTACTAAGCTACTCACTCATCGTCTATACCACTTTATCCTGTACTTAGGGTCATGGGGGGTGGGGGTGGGGGTCAGGGCTGGAGCCTATCCTAGGAGACTTACATTTACATTTAGGCATTTGGCAGACGCTCTTATCCAGAGCGACTTACATTTTTATCTTATTATACATCTGAGCAGTTGAGGGTTAAGGGCCTTGCTCAAGGGCCCAACAGTGGCAACTTGGTGGTTGTGGGGTTTGAACCTAGGATCTTCCGAACCGTAGTCCAATGCCTTAACCACTGAGCTACCCCTGGCTACCCCTTGAAAAAAATTGAGACT
Source organism: Clarias gariepinus (assembly GCF_024256425.1). Lineage (NCBI taxonomy): Eukaryota > Metazoa > Chordata > Actinopteri > Siluriformes > Clariidae > Clarias > Clarias gariepinus. The sequence goes on from NC_071125.1 coordinate 9,632,356, forward strand.
TAGGGCACGAGGCGGGGTACACCAATGCCAATCCATTGCAGAGCACACACACACTCGCACTCATTCCGACACAACAGGCAATTTTTCAAACGTCAATTAGCCTAATCTGTATGTCTTTGGACTGTGGGAGTAACTGGAGGAAACCCACCAAGCACGGGAAGAAGATGCAAAGTCCATGCACACAGAGACAGGAATCAAACCCGGACCCTTAAGGTGCGAGGCGACAATGCTAACCACTACACCACCGCCTGCTACTACTGTAAGCTACTTCCAATAAAAAAAGTTGGTACCTATTAAAAGGTCTTAAAATACACCGCGCATTGCAGTTGTTGTTGAGTATGGCGCTCATTCTTGCATATGACCACCGCCACAAACACCTACAATGGGCACGTGATCATCAGAAACCATGCATCACTGAGATACTGACGCGCACAACTTGCTATCTACCAGGTTCACTCGTTTATAGCGAGAGTATTCCCTAAAGACACTACAGAAGTAGACCGCAAGAATGGCTCAAGAATAGTTTAAAGAACAAAACAAAATCAAGATGTTGAATTGGCCTCCAAATTCTTGATCCAATCAAGCATCTGTGGGATGTGCTGGAAAAACAAGTGATCCATGGCCTCACCTTGCAACTTGCAGAACTTTCTACTAGGAAAGGGTTTTCTACTGATGGCTTGGTGCCATATAACACAGCACACATGCAAAAGGCTAGTGGAGTCCATGACTCGAGGGGTCAGGGCTGTTTTGTCGGCAAAGGTGGTATAATGTGGTGGTATAATGTGATGGCTGATCAGTGTATGTGTTAAACGTATAACTTATTATTAATTTAAATAATGAATTATTAGTGCTCCTATGAGAAAGCAAACATAAAAACAGAACTTGTTATTTTCCACTCACCATATACTTGTAAAAAGGTGCCTGGTGTATAAAATGTGATGTTGCTGTTTTTGTTTTTTTCTTTTAGAGAACATTGATACAGGCCTGAATCATTCACCTTGATGTCATCAAGGATCAGAATAGAGCACATATAATTACTCTCCCGTTTTGTTTTACTTTCGTTTTTAATTTTCACTCGGTAAAATTTGTCGTTCACAGTAACCGATTCAGTCGTATTAAAAAAATTCATGACTGTCTGCTCCCATTTAATGTTCACTTCATTCATCGTGGAGTAACAGCACTTCATAGTAGCCGTCTCTGAGATGGCGAGCCTCAATCCGGGACGGTCATGGAACAGTTTTACATTGAAAGGGCTGGCAACATTGGCAGCAGCTAATGAAAAAGAATCAAGAAACAACAGGTTTACTTCATTTTACTGTACGTTACATAAATGTAAGATTTAAAAAATATATATATAGTGACATGGTTTTGTATATTTAATCCAATCAGCCAATCATGTAGCAGCTTAACATTTGGACACCCCACCCCCACTCCAAAAAAGAAAAAACAAAAACTCGGACAGTGTTTTTTTAATTTTTTTTTATCATAAACTCTCCAGTCCTCTCTCATCCCTAATATTATGGCATTGAAGTCGTGTTGTCTTCTGTCACCGCTCTGCCTGTACTGTAGGTCCAATATGCTTTCCAATTCAACACAATTGCTTGAAGTGGTGATGCGAGTTCCCAGTTACCTTTCTGTCATTCCTAAACTGACTCTGGCCATTCTTCTTTGCCTTCATATAACATCTGCAGAACAGCTGCTCACTAAATGTTTGTGTTTTGCCCTGAATTCTGTGAAAATCCCTAGAGATCAACTGTTCCTGAAACACTCAGACCAGCCTATCTGGCATCAACAACCACGCCAGGCTGACAGTAACTGACAACACTACGTTTTTATTGGTATTCTGATGCTACATGAACATTAACTGAAGCTGTGTACTTGCATCTGCAGGACTGTATGAACCGAGCTGCTGCCACATGGTTGGCTGATTAGGCAATTGCTTGAATAAGCAGGTTTCCCTACACAAGTAGGCAGGAAGTGTATATAGCTCTATAGATTTTCGTTCCCTGAGATAATTAAGCGCAAATATCTTTTTTTTTCCGGCTTCTTTACCAAGGAGGCGAATAATTCCAGTTCTGACTAATAAAATATATATTGTATACTGTATGCACTAAGATTAGAGACCTAGTAAGATGCAGTAACTGGAGATAAGCTCTAGTGAAGCAAAACAGTAACAGTACAGACATCTGTTGCACACAAAAAATGTGTGTATATATATATATACATATATATATATATACACACACACACACACACACACACACACACACACATCTCAATAAATTAGAATATCATTAAAAACTTTCAGTAATTCAATTCAAACTTTAAAAAGTGAACCTCATTTATTATTAGAGTCATTACACACAGACTGATATATTTTGTGTTTTTTTTTTCTGTTAATTTTGATAATGGCATACAGCTAATGAAAACACAAAATTCAGTATTACTTAAAACCATAAAAAAAGTTTTTGAACACAAAAACTACTGAAAAGTACGAACATGTATAGCACTCAATACTTGGTCGGAGCTCCCTTTGCATGAATTACTGCAGCAATGCGGCGTGGCATGGAGGCGATCAGTCTGTGGCACTGCTCAGGTGTTATGAAGCCCAGGTTGCTCCAGGTGTCTTACATCTTCCTCTTAACAATAACTCAGATTATCTAAGGGGTTAAGATCAGGCGAGTTTGCTGGCCAATCAAGCAGAAGGATACCATAGTCCTTAAACCAGGTATTAGTACTTTTGACAGTGTGGGTAGGTGTCAAGTCCTGCTGGAAAATGAAATTAGCATCTCCATAATGCTGGTCAGCAGAGGAAAGCATGAAGTGCTCTAAAACTTTCTGGTAGATGCCTGCCTTGACCCTGGACCTGATAATACACAGTGGACCAACACCAGCAAATGACCATGCTACCCAATCCACCACTGAATGTGCAAACTTTGGATTCTGTGCCTCCTCTCTCTTCCTCTAGTCTCTGAGACCTTGATTTCCAAATGAAACCCAAAATTTACTTTCATCTAAAAAAAAAAAAAGGACTTTGGCCCACTGAGCAACAGTTCATTTTGTCCTTAGTCCAGGTAACCTCTGATGTTATCTCTGGTTCAATAATGGCTTGACACAAAAAATGCGACGGTTGTAGTCCAGGTCCTGGATATAGTACGTCTGTGCGTGATGGCTCTTGAAGCACCGACTCCAGCTGCAGTCCACAACTTGTGAATCTCCCCCAAATTCCTGATTGGGCTTCCTCTCATGGCTGCAGTTATCCCTGTTGCTTGTGCACCTTTTTCTACCACCTTTTTCCTTCCCTTCAACTTTCCATTAATGTGCTTGGATACAGCACTCTGTGGAGGGACCCTTTAAAGACTCAGGAAACCTTTGCAGATGTTTTGAGCTAATTAGCTGATTTGGGTGCGACACCATGAGTCTTCAACAATACTCAAATCACAATATTCAAATGTTCTGTGATACTAAATTTTGGGTTTTCATTAGCTGTAAGCCATAATTATCAAAAATGTAAAGAAACAAACAATACTGTACATCAATCTGTGTTTAATGAATCTATATAAGAATTTCACTTTTTGAATAAAATTACTGAAATAATCAACTTTTTGATTATATTCTAATATAATGTACATAATATAATTCAATTCTAACGTATATTTTAATGTAATATACATCATACTATTTTCTTTCCTAAAGTGTGTATAAATTTTCACACACACTGCATGTTTAAAATAACCTTTTTTTGTAATAAGAATCGATTTATTTTTACAATCAGTTATATTGTACCATAAAGTAGCATTTAGTATAGGTATATTATTAATTTGCTGGATTTAAACAAACATTCCTAAACAGACAATAGAAAAATAATCCTACAGCCCTAATTAGTTCTGCATTGGTTTACTTATTAGATAATCGCAGCTATATAGTTTAATAACTCTTATAAAAGTAAACTTTAAGTACATTTTTAAAATAATAAGTAATTAATTATTAATAAAAAAATATTTCTAAATGTTAGCACTTTCTGCATACTTAATAGATTCTTTGGGAACGATTTCTGACAAACATATTTTACTTTATGTTTAAACATATTTTAAATGCATCCATTTGTGCTTTAAAATAAATAATAAAATACTAATATACTCTATATTTTGATATAAATTATTGAAGATACTTGGAAACATATTTAAAATTTAGTTCCATGTGAGGTGAGGTATCATTAAAAGGGTACTACTATTGCTTTGAATGTCTATAAATATAAAAAAGTACTTTAAAGGCTTTAAAAACACCCCATCAAATGCATAAAATATTTAAAGATCTAAAATGTTGAACATTAAAGATGTGACCTGAACAGACACTTATTTAATTTTCCAGATTAGAGATGAGTTTTAATGCTCCGAATAAAGTCTATATTACTCAAGTGACAAGACAGAGAAGCCAACTTAGTGATGTTTTTTTCTGTGACTACATGACTTTTACAAAAATTTAGTTAAAAAGCAGCACAAACTGTTTTGGGCACTCACCTGCCAAGACACAGATCAAGACGACCAATTTTCCCTCCATCATCTAGAAGGTTGAGCAAACAGGTTCAACTAAAATGGCCTCCTAAGGTCTGTTGACACTTTGATATCACATTCTTTTCTGTTCACTCCCACCCCTTCTTACTTCCCCTGCCCACTTTACATCTTTCTTCTTCTCCTTACAAAGGTCTAATACTGCTCTCCTTCTCTCCCTTTGACACATACAATTACATCACTTGGGGCACATTTTAGCAATTGTTGAAATGATTTATTTAAAAAAAAAGAAGAAGAACAGGAAACTTACAGTAGTAATAAAATGTACCTCAATGCTTTCAAAATATCTTACATGATAAAAATCAAAGCACAAATACACAGAATAGTTCTTGCTTTAATCAGGGGTAGCTGTGACAAGAGTAACAAAACCCCTAAAATATACATAGTACTACACTGAAGTGGGCCGAAGCCAAAAAAATATGTAATTTCCTGGGCTAAAATGGTTGTGGAATTACACTTTACAGCTCTGTATGTAAAAGAATATTTGGTTCAGCCTAGAAAAAGAAATACAAAAAATAGAAAGAGGCATACATTTGAAAGAAACACAGTGCACAATATGAGAGTCAGTAATAAACTGCCACCAGACCCTATTGATGTGGAACTGAAACTTGAGCATTTTTGTCTTTCATCGACTGATAGTGAGAAAGAGGAAGAGTGCCACTAGGTCCTCTACACAGCCACTGAGCCGGAACGAAGAAATAAAGGTCTAAACCCTTTGCATAATCCACCCTGCATTATAAATAGCATTGTACATAAAAAATACAAATGTGTCTTAGCTGGATAAACATCGGAAAGCACACTGTGGCATGAGACTGAAAGCAACATTGATTAAGTCTCTTTGACTCAAAGGACACAGTCAAGTGTATGGCAGAAGCCACAACATTTTTACCCCTCTAATTCAGTACTTCTTCATGAGGTCTTGGTGCAAATGCTGTAGTATAATGATAGGCACTATCTATCGTTTCTTATGGTATTTGGCAGTTGCATACTTACTTTAATGATAGAACTCTAAAAGAGCATTAGCAACAGGAACAAAAAACCGTAATGAGAAAATGGTCACTGTTGATGATGAACATTTCTCACAAACTCTGATCAACATGTTCTTTCTGCTTCCCATATAAAGAAATCACATTGTCAAACACTTACAAGCTGAAAGTCTACAAAGTCCATTTACGGTAAACCGCTGGTTAAAAATATACAGCTAAAGACAGCAGAATAACAGTAAATTTTAAAAATGACTCTTTTAATAATGTTGGTCTGACAGCACTGGATTCCGATTGGTCAAAAGGTGTTGATTAAAAAGTGATACAGTATACTGTATTAGCTCAGCTCTGACAAAAGTTGTCTATAACAAATATCAGCTTATATTAATGTCCTTGTTCAAATATGCTATTATCACTAGTGACAGTTTATGCATAGAGCGCCTCATAATAATAATAATAATAAAATGCAACTTTTCAAGTTACCTTACTGATGCACCTTAGTATGACATTTACTGAGGAAAAAAATGTATAAAATCATACATGTGGTGAGGTCTTTTGTATAAACAGGTGTTTCTTGAACAGTTGAGGTTTTCCTTTCTGGTTTCTCGTTAACATGACATACTGCATATTTTAACAATATACGAAAAAATTGTAAAATAAAAAGAGATGGAAGAAAAAAAAAAGCTGGTGGAGATTTAACCATTATAACCCTATATAAATCACCAACAAAAACCAACTTTTCTTACAAATGCTCCAAACCTTATATTTTAAACTGCTTTTAAGATAGAAAAAAACAAAAACAAGTGTTCATTAATAGGTTAAAACCTGTCGCAAACTGGTGTGGTACAACCGGAATAACACACTTCTGGCATTGCGATGTAAAATAATCCGCACCAGATGTAAAGTGTGTTATTCCTCGCACAGACCAGACTCAAAGCACTTTTACAGTTAATTTGGAATTAACCATTATATTTGTATTTATGTAACAGCACTGTTTTATTCTCGATTCTGATCGATCATAAGGTGTTAAATATGTATTATGTAAATCATCCACTACTTTAGACTGAGCTTCATGGTATGAGCTTACATAAGCCAAGCTTAATAATGAATTGATTAAAAAAATAAAATGTTTCTATTTCTAGTAAAGAAAACAGTATGTAATTATATGTATAATTATTGATAAAATAGGTTCAATAAGGAGTCTTTAACTTTTTACGTGTCAGCTTAGTTTTCTTTTTTTCTTACACATTCTATTTAGGAGATATTTATATATGTGCATATAGCATAGAATGGGATTTAAGTGCATTTTACTAATCTTGCATATGCTTATTAAAAAAATTAAATGCTTAATACTTTTTTTCAGCTCTAGGCATTAGATTTTCTGTGATAAACGTGCTTCTCACTGTAGGTCCTCTTTGGTCTGAAACCGATCCATGCGAAGGCTAGCGAGGCTACCCTTCATAATGAATTCTATTTAAATAATTAATTATTTAAAATCTCCTCTGTATATCCTCTGATGATTATGCATAGACATTACAACACAGGAAAGTTCCTCTAAAGAGCAGAACATCCACAAATTTATCAAGGTGACTCACATGCACATATGCTCACTCATTCCAACATGCTAAAGACAAAAAATATCTACAGTGACCATGTGACAATAACTAAGATGCTTGTCTAACTGCTGCACTACAATATAAACAACACCTGTGGCTTAGACTCGGACCTCCATATCACACTTAAAAGCATTTGGCATGAATTAAAAAAAAAAAAAAACTTCCTTACAGCCTCTTTCAAACCTTCAACTCTTGTTTTCATTCCATGTGCGCTTATAAGAGTTGTTCTTTCAAAATGGCAAACACAGGTAAATGAATATATTTGTTCAATCCTGACCAACTTCATTTGGATTTTGGGCCACAAGCTCTGCGTAAAATAAAAAACACCCCTGCATGCAACCACAGACACACAAACAGTCTCCCTCTCTCCATTTTGTAAGCAACACTTTCACTACATCATCAGGTTGGGCTTCAGACAATCTGCAAAGAAAAACATAGGACAGCATTTTAAGAATGCACAGTTTAGAAAACAGGAAAAAGCCAACCTCAACAACCTCAATGAACTAATAACAGTGCGCTGTATAATCATTCATGTGGCCCCTCTACATGGCATTGGCTGCATTTGCATTGTGCAGCCTGATAAACTGGTTTCTATCCAACTAAATGAGGTGTTTTTTTTTAATGGGCTGTTAAACCAAAGAATAATAGACATGAAAAACTTTGTGTCTGTAAACTTTCACTGTATAAAAATCAACCAATTCATTCTGTACGTGAGTCACAATCCACTCCATTAATGCAGTTGAATCTGTTTAAATGAATCCTGAGATTAATTTAAACAGGATGTAAATCAACTTCAATTAAGCTACACATTTAATATTTGCCAGAAACTCATAAAGGATGTGTCAATCTTTTTCTTCTTCACATTTTCACACAGGCACAGGGTCTGCCTACTTTAACCAAACTGTTTCGGTTAATTCAATTCAATTTTATTTGTATAGCGCTTTTAACTATTGACATTGTCGCAAAGCAGCTTTACATACTCAGAAGAATTATTTAAGTTTGTATGAAATGCGAATGTGTATGAATCAAAATGATAAGATTGTCCCAGATGAGCAAGCCGAGGATGATGGCGACAGTGGCAAGGAAAAACTCCCTGAGATCCCAAAAAGGAACCAGACTCAACAGGGAACCCATCCTCATTCGGGTGATAACGGATAACAGGGCTTGATCTGCAGTCATACTGTGTGTTAGGAGGCTTAGTTAAAAGGATATTAATCTGGGTGGTCAAACAGGCGTGCGTTCTCATGCTTCCAATATGTGGCGGTATCAAGTTGCGTGCTTCTTACTCATTTTGTCTTGGACTTGTCTCATGAGCCCCTATTTGCCGTCAGATCATGTCATTGGCAATATGGTTTTTGGAGAGAAATGCCCATTGTTAGTGATGTAGTGAGCACTAGGACAATAATTAAAGCATTCTGCCATCATAATTCCTGAAAATGGTTGAGATAATGCTAGCAGTCCCAATAGGTGTGACTTCCCTCGACAACAAAATGGCAATGCAAAAGGACTTTAACCATCAGACAATTGTGGCTCTATTTTCCACAATTTCCAGATCTACTGGCAGTTCACTCAGCTTTCGATGCCTTAATTTTCTTTATGGCCCTGTTGACTTTGTTGGTGGACAATTGTTTCAGAGATTGGGACTCCATCGATTGCGGATTCAGACTGGTGAATGTGGAAATTTAGCATTTGAAATTTCACAATTGCTCTGAAGCCCCAGACCATGTTCGTCTCTGAGGACTTGTGACTGCAGTCACTTGATAATTCAGGACTGGAGTTTCCTACCGTCTACCTGAGCCTCCAATAACAAACTCCATATTAACTTAAACACTTCCAGCCTCCTAACACACAGTATGATTGCAGATCAATCCCTGTTATCCGTTACCACCCAAATGAAGAGCCAGGTTCCTCTCAAGGTTCGTCCTCGGCTTGCTCATCAAGGAAAATCTTATCATCATTTTGAGTCATACACATTCACAATTTATACAAACTTAAGTAATTCTTTTGATTGTGTAAAGCTGCTTTGCGACAAGCAGCTGGTCAATTGTTAATTATCAATTGTTAAAAGCGCTATACATATAATGTTTCCACCGACAGAGAATGTAACACAGAGAATAAAGGGGAATATTATAGTACGCATATATTAAAGCACACAGACACAAACATTTCATGAATTAAAATGTATAAAATTTCAATATGACAAACATGAGGAAAGCTATTGAAAAACGATTTAATTTGTCCGAGAGCCTAAATAGTTTGTCTACTGGTTACAATTAAAATTCTATAGAAAAGCATATGTAACCATTTTTCAGACATCATGCTAACAAGCATATTGGGATCCATTTTGCCTTAGACAGGAAATAAGTTAAAACTTATTACACTTATAAACACAAGCAGTGATATCAAAAGGTTAAATGTGCTGATTGGACTCAAACACTCCTCAGTGTTGTTATAAGGCTGGCATAAAAACCCACTTTAGGCTTGTACAAAACTTTAACTGGATTACATAATGTGCATAGCAATCGACCATTTCAAAATTAATTTATTCAAATTGCAAAATTACTTAAACACAAAACACTTGAGAATAGCAACGTGTACATTAAAATAGCAACTAAGGTGTAACATACAATTCCAATGTGATAGCAGTAGTAGAATTACCTGGTGACCAGCAGGCTGGAATGATCAATTGTAGTTTCCTCTTTGAATAATGAATTTAGCCAGGGTTTCTTGTAGCCTGTGATACTCCTCCTGCACATTCTGTGAATACATCATTATATTTTAATTATACTTGTGATAAATGTATTACATATATACAGTGCCTTGCAAAAATATTATCTCTTGAACTTGTCTACATTTTATCATGTTACAAACACAAACACAGATCTATTTTATTGGTATTTTATGTGATAGACCAACACAAAGTGGCACATAATTGTGAAATGAGAGAATTATTATTTTTTTTTTACAAATAAAAATCTGAAAAAAAATGGTGTGCCCGTTTTACTCTGATGCCCCCAACTAAACCAGTGGAACCAACTGCCTCCGGAAGTCACCAAATTAGTAAATAGAGTTCACCTGTGTGTAATTTAATCTCAAGGCTCAGGCTTAGGCTCAAGATACACACCAGACAGGTCAGGGATAAAGTTGTGGAAGTTTAAAGCAGGGTTAGGTTATGAAAAAAGCTAATTCAAGTGTTTGAATGGCCAAGTCCAGACCTAAATCCAATCAAAAATTTGTGGCAAGAATTTTTACAGAAAATTGCTGTTTATAGACGACTTCCGTCCAATTTGACTGAGCTTAAGCTATTTTGCAAAAAAAAGAACGGGCAAATCTTTTACTCTCTTAATGTGCAAAGCTGGTAGAGACATTGCTGATAAGGACTTGCAGCTATACTTGGAGCGAAATGTGATTCTACAAAGTATTGACTATAGCGGGGCTGAATACAAATGCATGCCACACCTTTCAGATTTTTGTAAAAACTATTTGCCATATTGGAAAATGTCAAGGGATAGAAATACTTTTGCAAGGCGCTGTATAGTACATTACTCATTCTTTATATTATGTCTTGTTAAAAGTGAAGAACTCCGTAAAAATGATGAGTAATAGTATTCTAGCACTCTAGAAATCACCCAAGGGCTTATACATTAACCATCAGGCACTTTAACTCTACCTGAACCCTTTGTTTCTTTCTATTCTAGGAAAACAACATGCCAGTTATTGCAGGGTCACGTCAACTGCCTGACCTGTTTTCTTTTTTTTATTGAGATATATTATATACTTTTGGTGTATTTCTGCGGATTAACTATTCCAACGTTACTCCTACACAAAATACATAAAGGCTGGCAAATCTGTATTTTTATTTTATTATTTAATTTCTAGGTACAGTTCTTTACCATTTAAATTCAGTGGTAAAGTAATTGACACACATGGTGTCATTAGCTTTATTAATAGAATTAAATTCAGCAATCTGTCAAAACGTTCTAACCTGTAGTTTCTTCACTTGTTCTTCCAGAGTCTCCAGTTTTCTGCTGACATCCTCTATTTGCTCCTGTGAAAGCACTAGAGGAGCAATTACCGCTTTGTGCTCACCTCCTTGAGCCTTTTCCTCCAGCTCTTCTAATAAAAGAAAGCATGACAACACTACTCATCACATCTACATTATGTATGTAAAATGTGGAACGGAATATGCTTAATAAAACAAGAGACCTACGGGGTTTAAATGTAATATAAGATTAATACCTTGTGATTCATCGGTTTCCTGGTTCCCGGGCTCTGCTCCACTCTGTTCATTCTGGGACAGACTGGTACTTCTGATTAACAGTGTCTTCAAGGACGTGACTATATACCGAGAATATAATGTTACATTTCTAGAAAATCACCCTAATGACTTCAACTTGAGATCATCATACATATATGATGTGTCATGCTAAAACAATGGAAACATCACTGACCTTCATCCAAAGCCGAAGTGCCAGACCGCTCTGGAGGGGCATTACTGTAAGCGAGTGGGTCAAACCCATTGGAAGCTAAGAAGTCAATCAGTAAGGAGTGAGAGTGTCTGAACTTATCATCGCTAAGGCTGTCCTTGAATTGACCTATTAAATCGAAAGATGTATCACAATCACAACAGTGCAATAGCATAAATTTAATACACAGTACTCCTCTTTAAAACACTGGTCTAAGGCTCAGCTTTTTGTTGTGAGCGCTTGCGCTGAGACGATTGTGGAAAAACTTATGTCTCATGCACCAATCGGCATGGCTAAAAAAAAAAAAAAAAAAAACTTTATTCCTGCACAATGTCTTGCATCCGTAAAGTGATGTTCTTTTCCACTTAATCATGTGTTAAAAGGAAATTAACATAAATAAAGGTCTTTTGATTTTGAGCTCCTCCTACAAACAAAATTTTACCCTTAGTGACAAATGAGCATGACTTCTTACCTGCAGAGTTTTTCAGTAGGTATGGTCCATTGTCAGTAGGGCTAAGAGGCGGGTTCAGTCTAAGAAAGAGAAATGAGTCAGTGTGGTTGTGTATGCATGTATAAGAGAGGGCGAGAGACAGAGATAGTAGGACAAAAAGAATTCTTCATCAGATCCTGGTTTTACTTATTTACTATGTTTAACTTGATCATTATCTATACATATAATAAAACTGTAAAGTTGGCGTTTCTGTACATTGAAGATATTTTGCAAAAAAATAATTTGAAGGATGTGAGATAAGAAACAATAGTTTTTGGATGGGCTGTCAGTCTGTCTATGCAGGCATCTCGTAAAATCTACTACTAATTTTCACAAGTACATTTATCTCCCCCCTAAAAATTTTTTTTTAACTTAAATCAAATAAATAAATAAAATCAAGCTTGAATAAAATCATTCCTTTATCTCAAAATTCAAAAGATGCCGCTGTAAATTTTTAAATACGTGCTTATAAGTGTGCAACTGAAATCTACTTAATAAACACGATCTCACACATTCATTCCGCGCACTTTACAGTAAGTTATGAATGTGCAATTAAATTCCACGCAAGCTAAATATTTATTAATTATTGGTTAAAATAAGTTTGAGAGTATTTAATGTTGAGAAAAAAATTCTGTTCTTTCTGAGATATTTAACTGAAATAAAGAAGATGTAAGTAAGAAAAATTTTAGTAAGGCCAAGTCAAAGCCAATAATCATTTACAGTACATAACTGTAAACAACACCACAGGTAAGTGGTAGACTGTAGGATACATGAAACAGGAGGAAATTCTTATTACTGTGTTTAATTGCCAAAGAAGGCAATAACCTATTTCAATATAAAAATATATTATAGGCTTAAAAACACACAATTAATTACATCTTTCAGATGAAACAGACAATAAAATAAAAGGCAAAATTATTAAAGTCAATAGACAATAAAACTGTAGGTTATTATATTACATTTTCAGACATACATTTAAAGAACACGTAAGACACTCACGAGGCACTATACGCCAGTGCGGAGCTGCTACTTGGCATGCTTCCATGCCTCACCCTGTCCAGTGTATAACCGCCACTCTTTTTCAACTCCTCTGATGATGACTTGATCAAATCTGTCCATCTACAAGACAAGGTTCAGACTCAATCAACAACTTACGGTACAGATCACTATTTAAATCACTGCTGATTCTTTTGATGGGTTATGCTCCTTTGTAAACCTTACATTTTTCTTTCAGCAACAGACTGTGCCACAAGTTCGTAGATCTGTGCTCCGCTCTCCCAAGTGAAGATAACATAGAAAGCTTTACGATCTGAAAAAAAAAAGGAATATTGTGACTTTTTCTCACAAATCCACCTTCTAACCATATAAAACATGCACAGGGTCATACACACTTACCTGTGGCCACTTCTCGGAGGAAAGCCGACTCAAGCTTTATGATGGGGCTGAGCATTTGTTTGCCCTCCTGGACAGCAATGTTACTTTTGCTTTGGCATTTTAAAACCATTCTTTCATCTTGTTTCTGAAGAAGGACCAACAGGTCTCCCAGCAACACACCCTGTACATCTGGACACATGCATACATACATACACGTCAACGTTATCAGGCCAAAAACCTTTTAAGAATGGCAATTAATTATGTGAAATTACTACACTGATAAGCGTGTTATAAATACTGTACCACTCAGACTTAAAGAGCAAAAGTTACCTAGAGCCTTTTCCTTAGTCACCCTCCATGTAAGTGGCCCCTCGTAAATCATAGATCTTGTTGTCATGTCCAAGGACTGAAAGAGAGACAAATCGCTTAAAACCTTTTCTAAAACATTTCTACTGTTACATGATGCTAACTGAGTACAGCGAGTCATGAGACGACCTCTTACCCTATACTCGGTGTAAAGCTCCAAGCTGGGCTTCAGCCCTGAAGTGTCCAACCTGCGCTGGTAGTCTTTCAAAGTCTTGTGAGGAAAGAAAAGAAGATTATAAATCATGAATAAGGATTATGGTGACATACTGGAATAATAAAAAAAAAAAGTATGTAAAATATTCTGTGAGATTATGGCTTATTGCTTAGTGCAGGGGTCTAAAAGCTGAACTGAACTTAATCCAAGACAATTAAAAAAAAATTAGTTTAACAAACAAATAAAACATCACAACAATGAAATACGATCACTTTTATACCCAAAATGTATATTCTCAATGCACACAGACTGAACAGATGAACAGACTGTCATTCAATCAATTAAGTCAAACAAATACTGTATTCCTAAATTGCTTCTTCTGGAACTTTGCAGTAAACATTTTTAACATGCTAAGGAAAAAATATGCACCATTGCACATATTTCAGTTATAAAGGTTATAGATCTGCTTTTATAGCTCAATTTTGCCACCTGGTGGAATAGCACAAATCTCTTTTTTGAAAGAAAAAAAAAAACTGTGGATAAAAAGTTTGACAGTACTTGGCTGGGCCCGTGGGTCGAATGATTGTTACCCATAGGTTGAGACAGAAAATTCCAGTTTTAAGAAAATTTCATTATAATGGCTATGACATTAAAAAGTCAGTAGCCAAGACCTAAGACTTAAAAATAAATTAATTATCAATTATTTTAAATAATAAATTATTTAAAAATAAATTAATTATCATTTAAACATCAAACCCATTTCCCTGGAAGCTTAAAAGCGTTTTTGCAGTGTTCTGTAATGTACTGTATGAAACTGTTATAGTAGTATGCACTTTATGGAACAGTTGACTGTTCATTACTACATCAATTTAAGAGCTAGGCTGGTTTAAAAAAAAGTTCCCTACCAGAAGATTTTCCATGTATTTCACCTCCTCGTTTACATGGTTGAGAATCTTACGACAGCATTCAGCAGCCTGTTGGATATTTTCTTTCTCTACATTATCCTCTGTAAGGAGAAAATAGTGGCATACAAGTCATTCAATGGCAACCATTGTTACCCGCTGCTAAACTGGATAAAAACATGTTCATTGATGCCATGTAACACATCCAACTTTTACAGAGCTGTCAAGATCTGTTTTAGCTGGTATGCTAACGTCGGCCAAACAATGGTTTACAAGTGTCTTTGGTGAGTTTTTCTGTATTTTATTTATTTCAAATTTGGTTCTATCAGCCACATGTTGGTCTGTTAATATTCTGCTTATGTTACTTTGTGTAATCTAATTAGATAGTAGCTAATAAGTATTTCTAGTATGATTTAAATGTATTTTATACATTTAATGACTACTATATGTAATTTCATGACTTTAACATTGTAGCAGGTGTTTGAAATCAGAAGCGCACACAGAGAGAGACAGAAAAAGAGAGATCAACTAGTGTAAGCTAATACAAGTTCAGTACTTCTGATGCTTATTTAAGTAGAAATGTAAATGGAGTACTTCTACTTTTACTTGAGTATTATTTGACCATAGGGTATCTACTTTTACTTACCCCCACCCCTGATATATACACTGTAACTCATTTACTCATTTAAAGATAAAAAGTTTATTTCTGATGCTGTGTGCAGCTATGTGATGACATCACTCTCTTAAAGAGGAAGGAGAGAGGCAAGAATTTTAGGATCCTAGGATTTAGGCTAACATCAAGTTGTTGTTTTTTTGATGGTGATATTTCATATTATGAAAAACATGATCCTCATATACTCTGTGAAGAACGAACAGTTCACCAATTTGTGCAAAAACAGTCACACCACCATAACTAGTAACTAATAATTGTTAACAAATATCCTTCAGATATCCTTTATTTAAAAGAACCATTGTTTTTACTATTTGCACTTAACAGTGCTGTTACTATTCTTAGACCACTTTACCATAGTTTACAAGTTTGTCTAAAAGTAAATAAAAAGAAAAGTGATGAATATTTAAAAAAAAAAATCTAATTCATCTTTTTTTTTTTTTTTACCATTCACTGTACCAAAAACATATTGAACCATACTTTTGAAACCATGGAACATACCGACCCATAGTGACTTTTGCGTACTGTTACACCCCAATAAACCATTTAAAAAAAAGAACAAACAAAACACCTGTGCTCTTGGCAATGTTTTCTAACAGCAGTGGGTACTTTGTTAATCTCTGCATCTCGATGGGGATGATGTCCTTCAGCTGTAATCTTCTGCACTGGGGCTTACTCTCAGCTTCCTAAAACATATACACAAAAGAATATTTGCATATTATAGGTGTTTTATGTAGACCACTTTAGCGGGAGTAAAATACATTTACACCTAAAAACTTTAGTCTAAAAAATCAGTCTTAAATCAACTTAATTCAGTTTAATAAAAGTAATTTATCCCCCATAAATGATTTAAAAAATTGTAACAACAGGAGCAAAATGAGAAGCAGTAGCAGTAATAATAATTTATATTAATAACATAATACTAATAATTATTATTATTTACAGAGCAGACTAATTCTTCTAAATTCCATTTAGCAGCTTACAGAACCTCATATAATAATTCTGATATTAAATTAAACTAAAGTTTCTGCATTCACCAGTATTTACCATACTGGCTGGATATTACTGACTCTTGCACATGTCCATGTGTTTGCATGTGTGTGTATACCAGTATAAAGGCATTGAAGCGGGGGTCTTTCTTCTGCTTGTTCTTGATTTGAACCAGAGTCCATGACTGACGACTACAGAAACGAGCTGTGAGCTTCTGGAACCATTCACCCTCTGAACCATTAAACTGTGAGAGAGTGTAAGAGCATTGTCTTATGCCAGCTTTTTATAACTCAAACCACTAAAATGTGTCTTTATTACAAATACACACTACTCAACAGAACATATAATCATACAATAATGAAGTGTCTAAATGACATATTATATATGATTGAAATGCCGGTACTCACTCTGTTGAGGAGCGGAGTGCTAATATTTTTAACCACATAGTCATCTTCTTGACGTAGCTTTTTCAAATTCTCATAGAAAGTATCTGAAAGCATAATTTCCAATACATTTAAAAAGCACTGACATTTGTTTATACAAACATTAATACGTGGTTATCCAAAAGAGGACTCACAGTGCATGTCCATAATCTCATCCAAACTAGGGAAGATTGTGTCTAGCTCAGTAGAATCCATAATCGCATCTCTTGCCATTGGACGAGAAAACACTGTATGTAATACACTCAGCATGCGCACGTGGGCATGCTCCGTCGCAAACAATTCTGTACGGAAAATAGGACAGAAAATTAGAGACAGGGATTGACAGATTTTTAACCACTGGATTGCAAATACAAAACTTACAAACAAATTATAATGGGATTTTAAATAGACTTCATTGCATAAATATCGGAATAACAATATGGACTTTGATCGCAAAAGGCTGCAGTTTATGACAGGTAATATATGTGAAGTATGGAATTTATGTAGAGTTTGTTAAAAATAGTTAATGTTTTTTTTTTTTCCCTGTGTGAAATTTTGAGTAATAGATAAGTATTGGCAAACACCCTCTTAATGAGAATTTGTACTGTTATTAGACTGAATATTAGTCTAGACAAATACATTTAAATACAAAATAGTACATTGGTATGTTGTAGGAGCAGATAGCATTGCTGCTTTACAGATCCAGGTTTTCTGCTAATGTTCTGTCGGTCTAAAAAACATGCAGGTAGAAAAACCGGCTAAAATAAACTACCCTAGGAGTAAATCAATACGAGTGTGTGTGCACAGCTGGAGCCATGTGATGAATGCACAAAACTGGGATTCTAAAACTTATCTAAACTCCTCGTAAATTACTTGTCTAACCCTAAAACGTTATATGAAATTATATACTAGGCTTTCAAACGAGAGCAATTCCACACTAGCAGCAAGAGTAGTTTCTTTCCTCTTTTGTCCTTAACGACTTACATAATTATTCTGCATTAGACTGCAATAAAATCCAGATCAGCTGTTTAGAAGGCAGGAATGCTAATCACTGAACCACATGTTACTGACATACCGGATATGTAAACTCAAACTGTGGTGTGGTTGAAATAAGGAACTGCTTCACACTGTTTAATCTTTCAGGTCAGTTTTAGAAAAACACTATGGTACCATTTGCTATGGTTAAATAGGCAAACATCCACCAAATATTTCAATAGAGAGAAAAAAAGGACGTAAGAAGTAAAAAAAAAAATCAACAGGCAAAAAAAAAAAGGTATAGTGCATCGATAACCTTTTGTATACAAGCATTATCAGAGGTGTTGCCCCAAGTACAGAGTTTTCACCTTTCTTTAAATTACTTCAGTGGGTTTGACAGTGGATACTTTTACTAAACTGCATCCTTCAACCAAGATGTGTACTTCGCAATTGTGTTACATTGTGCAACCATAAAGTGCTATGTAGTACTAGTACTCAAAGCAGTAATATCGCCACCTGCAGACTATTATTTGCAAGTGCGTAATTTGCCTTTCTAATATGAAGCAGAGATGACTGCAGATATTGACCAAACAACACTGTTACAGCTAGAAAAGAATGGGGAGATTTATGTACTTTAACTATGACTTTAGGGCTAATACAGTGCACTACTTTTGATACTGGAGTACATCTGTACATTACTCAGGTTGAAATTTAAATAGAGGATGTCTACTGTTAATTAGGAAATAATCATTTTGACTTGACTCAAGTACAGGATTTGTGTACTTTGCCCACCACTGAGCGCTACATGAGCTCTCACAAACATAACAGAGTTGGAGTAGTGTCGATATGTCAAAAGAGTTAGAAGCAAAAACAGCAGCAACAAACGTGAGGGATAAATGTTAAAGATAATAATAAATAGTGAACCCTGCACTAATACAACCTAGGAACAATATTGTAGCATGCAATTACACTTATCAAAATGAGACATACTGTATGCAAACTAAACTCTAATCTCAGTGAGGTCTTTCCTGGTTACATATAGGTTAAAATAAAATACAAATGGTAAATATTGTCAATTTGTTTACCTTGACAGAAATGAGGATAAAGATTTAAAACATCTTTTAAGCAGGAAAACTGTGTGAAGATGAGAGCCAAGAGATAAAGCTGGGGGAAGGTGGGAGGGCTTCCAAATTGTTAGGTAATACTGATGTGTTCAAAACACCAAGTATTTCTTAGTATTTGTGTGTGGTTAATTGTAAAATACTTAAAATATTTAAATGTGCCAAGGCTGGCATGTGTAAAACAGGCTTCTGATTCTCCTCAACACAGGATAAAGTAATTAGTCAATTATCTCTAAAATAACTGCATAATAAAATGCATTTGTATGTAAGCATTAGGGTACTAACATGCCAGTTCAATGGCACTGTATTGCAATTCTGTAAGTGTAAAGAATATATAAATATATATACATAAATATATATGTATAAATATCCTGATTAAATACTACATGTTTTTTTTTCTCAGATTTCATTACAATTCTAAACAAAATTAAATAATTCGCTCCTGTCCTGACTGCCAATGTGTAAATCTTTTAGAGCAATTCCACACTAGCAACAAGAGTAGTTTCTTTCCTCTTTTGTCTTTAACGACTTACATAATTATTCTGCATTAGACTGCAATAAAATCCAGATCAGCTGTTTAGAAGGCAGGAATGCTAATCACTGAACCACATGTTACTGACATACCGGACATTAAATTCTAGGCTAGTTTCTGCCTTCATTCCCACCCACAATCCATTTACAGTACATTGTAAATGGGGGACACCCATCCACTTACCATTGATGACTTCCTGCCTCTTAGTCTCTTTCTTAGTGAGTTTACTCAGAACCTCACTTGGAGCAAGCTCTCTCCAGTTGGGAGGATCTTGCTCTAACTCCAGAAGCCGTGGCTCTACTTCCTCTTGCTGAGCTAAGGGTCCAGCAGGACTGGCTGTAAGAGATCCATCAGGTGGCACCAACGGTGTATCCATACTAGAGTCAGTGAAAGCAAAATGTTAGTGAGAAATACACAAAAAGGTCTACTTAAAGGTTCACAACTACAGTTGTTCTCATAGTTCGTTGAACCATAATCGTGATTGTTTGGTAAAAATTTCAAATGGTTGAGTGCTGTTTTCTTCTGTTTAACAGCATGAGTTACTGAATCCCTGCTGTGCATCTTCCTCCCAGGGAATGCTGTTTATGGAATGCTTTAGTGTATCTTTGCTTCTGTAGTGTTAGCATGTTCAGTACATGCATATTAGTTTATGGGTGTTAGAATATGTGATGTGAGTGATTCTGAGCTGTAAGAGTATGCATGCATATACACCAATCAGCCATAAAATTAAAACCGTAAAACATTGTGTAGGTTCCCCTTGTACCACAAAAACAGCTCTAATCCCTCAAGGCCTGGACTCAACAAGACCTCTGAAGGTTTGCTGTGGTGTCTGGCATCAGGACATTAGCATTAAGTGCTGTAAGTTTCAAGGTGAGGCCTCCATGAATCAACACATGGATGATTGGACTGGGTGCACTGGGTGTTCAGACACCTTTCTATCATGGCCAGCATGAACCATTTTTTCAGCGGTTTGATATGCTTTTCTGCAAGATCAAACCAGATCCCACAAGTTAGTCTTTGCTTTTCACAGGCATAAATAAGCCTTTGAGGCCCATAATCCTGTCATATATAATTGATAATCAATGTTAATGTGACATTTAATGTGGCTGATCGGTGTATATATTTCATAGCCTTTTTATTAAATCTGAGTGTTTGTGATTTTATGTCAATTTGTGTTTTCATGCAATCTTACAACTTGGGGTGCTGGGAAAAAGGTGAAGGGGGCTGGGAAGTGGAAGTGGAAATGGAAGTTGCCTGAAGGTCCACGTCACTACGGGAGCGAGATTGTTTTGCCCGAGTAGAACCACCTCGACGAGTACATCGTTCCACACACAGACTCTCACTACGGCGCACGCTCCTGAATACACACCAGTTAGAAATGTGGAGAGGGGAAGGATAGAGGAAGAAAAGTATGACAAAGGACAGATGTGAGAAAGGGGGGAAACAGCAAGACATTTAAGGTGGGAAGGTTTAAAGTAAATTTTGAAGATGAGAGAAGGATATGAAAACATGCACCATTAAAATTAGAAAGATTACAGGAAGAGAAAATGGGAAGAGAGATCATAAATAATAACAGAAAATCAGTTCAGAACAGCAATCCAACAATTGCACCTCAAGAACCTACTGCTTCGTTGAGTATGCCTGTTACAGATTATAACACTGAATATATAACTTCTTTGTAAAGCGAGCAACAGATAATATGATTTAGCCAGTACAACTCTCGAGTTAGGAAATATTAAGTGTAGTCAATTAAGTTTGAGCACACACAAAACGCCGCTCCAATTATTCCATTTAAACTCAGCTACATCACAACAAACAAAGTCTAAGGCTTGCTTGCAGTAACTACAATAGAACCTATAGGGGTTAAAAATAAAACACGGTAAACAGTTAGAATGCTAAATGTTTCAATATGATCAGATTTAAAAAGTAATTAAATTCACCAAATGTGTTTTTTTGCAATGTGAGAACTGTAGTTGTAGTTGATAAATTTAAGCATACTTTTGAAACCGTTTTAGCAGAAACATCATGTGAGTCATTTTCTACCATTACAGACTTGTGGGGTATGACATATGTAGTTCTGTGTGTGGTATTAATATGAGTGTGGAATCAGTAGCAGTCTGAAGCTGGCAGAATATCCATGTCTCTGTCATGAAGACCCACCTTGTCTTCCGTCTGTAAAATACAGGACAAGCAGAAACAAGTCTCACGGACAATGTTCCAATCAATCAATAAGTCATCAAAACCTTACTCACACATGACCACTGTAAAGAGCCATCACAATCTCAAGGGAAAATGGAATCAAAAACGCCAGCACAAGCTCAGCAATAACAGAACTAAAACTTCCGGCACAAACTGGACAACAACCTACACGACAGCAAAGCGGAAAAGGCTTCGACGAAGCAACTGCAAACAAACAGGGCGAGAGGATGAACTAGACAAAGACTTTACAAAGACAGCGCAGTAAATTTAAACGTGTGTGCTCACCAGCTGAAGATGCCCTCAGCAAATACAGTCTAAAGTCTTCTGTATTTTCGACAAAGCTGTACAACCACAAATATAAGGAAAAAAAGCAAACAAACAAAGAAGCTTAAAGCCATAGTGTATTCCTTTCTCTCTATGAAGAAACTGAAGACACTTGCTACATTGGCAAAAGACAAACAAATGCTCTCGGTACTGTAAGCAGCCATATAAACATGTCAATATCAAGTAAGAAAAGTAAAAGAAGGACATGAAATGTGGAGAGAAAAGACAGAATGAGAAGGAAATTTTTGGTAAAGAAGGGAGGTAAGCATGTATGCATATGAGCATATGCATATGAGGGGGACAATGGCTCGGTCAACGACGAGCATAGATAGCATTGGCAGCAGCGGCAGCAACGAAGAGCACACAGCAGGGACTCAGGGGGTGATGGTGTTTAACCGATCTCCCTTGGTCACAGCACAGTTCAATACTTTATACAGTGTGTGTTAACTAATCTCTTCCTATTCAGAAGAACTCATTCTCCAGCAAGCTCAGTAAAACCTAACAGCTGTTTTCTTATAAAACTGCACAAATCTTCTGATTTTAACCAATGAGTTTTCACTCCAGATATATTGACTGTTTATTTTATTACTATTTATTGCTCTTTAGAAGTTCCTTTTATGCAGAAATGTTTTCAAAAGCATCTTTTGCTTATGCCATATTTTTGTATGTGCCCAAGACCAACAGTTGTTAGGTTTTACTGAGCTTGCTGGAGAATATGAGTTCGTCTGGTAACTGTGTCACACTCGCTCCTTTCTATTTTTATACAAATTCCAGGAGCGTACATTAGGTTTTTTGTTTCCATCTGAAAACTGGTCTGTCTTGTACTATTTTTTTTTTCTTTACAGCCATTTATATATTCTCCCGTAATGTTATTTATTTATAGATTTTTAAGTTATATATGGAAATACTGAATGCTTTTGTACTTAATTAAGCAGACATGATAAACATGTATAACAACATTGGTACAGCATATAATATGGTGCCTAAGACTTTTGCACAGTACTGTGTGTGTGTGTATATATATATATATATATATATATATATATATATATATAAATATATATATATATATATATATATATAAAGATATAGATATACTCTATATCTGTACACCAACTGTGAGATTTGTCAAGTTCCAGTTAGCCAAATGGCTTGTTTCGCGGAAAGAAAAGAGTTAAATCTGTACCAAATTCACCATAACTATGAAACATACCAACTCATTTCATCTAAGTGGAACTGCAAAAGCTTCATATGAGTCTCAGCTGAACTTTGCAAAACATTTTTGCACTAACCGAGGGTTGTGTAAATTGGCCCAGATTGCTCACATTATACACACTGCGATTCAAGTGACAGACTTTATAGTCGGTGTGCAAAGCAGACAAAAAAAAAAAATATATATATATATTGTGGTACGTCTTTTAACAACCAAGATGTACCACAATGTACAGTATATGCACCTGAAATTTTAAGACTCAAAAGCACCTGAACTATTCCTTTAAGGCTGTACTAAGAGGCTCAGTTTTACTGTTAATCTGACACTACCTGTCCTTTTCAATGGGCTCATCTACAGGTATGTCGATTACAGATGAAGGCTCCCAGACAGAGATGCTGTGACTGGGGCTCGCTGAAGATATTTCTCCACTATCTGATACAGACTGGTGGTCTGAACGACTGCTGGGCTGACCTGTGGAACAAACAAGAACATAAATGCTAGTAAAAAAATTTCTTTAAGCCTTCAGGTTCAGAGATCACCGTTAAACGTTTCAGGACATTGACAGGAATATACAGGGTAAACAGATGTGTGACAAAGTAATAACCAAAAGAAAGTGTCATAGTAAAGCCAAGTTTCCACTTTAACATTTTTTGCTTCGGTTAAAATCATGCCAGGGTCTACAGATCCTTACTGAGAGACTTGCAGTGCCTTTCAAAGTGTTGGTGTACAGTACACTGTACATTATAATAAATGTCTCTAACTTCAGATCATTCATCTCACTGTTCATTAACCTGTAGATGACACTTGCCAAGAGTTCTGATTTTAATATAAGCAACTCTATGGTAAACCTATGGTAGACCTACAGGTCAAAAAAAGCCTTAGGTCCAGATGTTGGCAGGCTGCCGACCACCGTGGGTCACCCTGACCACCGAAAGCTCAGAGCAGTTCAAGAATCTTCTCTTCATAAAGCCAAAACATCTGGTTTAGATGAAATCACTAAACTGTGCTTCTTAGTGATTTCATGCATAGTTATGTTGAACACACTGATAAGCTCTGTTTATTTTTACATCTGTTTGCCTTTGAACTGATTGTTGCCATTTGGTAACAAATCAAAAACTTTTGTCAAAAAAATAAAAAAATAAAAAAGTAATAAAAAGCATACTACACAAAAAATAGACCATTTTGTAGGATTTAATTTTTTTTTTTTTAGTTTCACTCACTTACTCAAACAGGAAAAGCAGCAGTAGTGTTACTGCTCAATAACAGTATGGAATATTACTTAAATACCCAAGTTTTAAAAAAAATCAAAGACAATGTCACATGCTGCTTTACTGCCTATACTGAGTATGCTGGTGTTGCAGACACAGACATGTCAACAGCTGAAGATGCACAAAAATGTCAGATGACCATGGGGACCATCTGTGTGTGATCAAATGTCTTCCACATCATAAAAGAGCTGCTTTCCCTTTAAATTTCACTCACTTGTAGGTGAACAAACTCCTTACCTGTCTCAGGCTGGGTATTTTCAGGGCTGGGGGTAATAATAATGTTCCTGTCTGGCACCTCACTGGTCTCTGTGCCTTGAGGAGTGCCAGGCCCTGGCACGAGAGATTTTCGACCCAATATGGGTACTACACCACCATCTGCATTGGAGCCCCGATGTCCCATGGTGCTTGCAGTATTTCTTCGTTCGTTATTCCTCTCTTTATCACCTAAGATAAGAAAAGAAACAAGAGAAATATTTAATAATGAATTCAACCACAGCAGAAAATACAGT
>NC_071125.1:9662500-9732500 GCF_024256425.1 Clarias gariepinus
TCGCTCTGGATAAAAGCGTCTGCAAAATGCCTAAATGTAAATGTGAATGTGAATGTAATTTAAATATGACTGTGACTTTAAAATAACAGCATCATCATAATATGAAAGCAAGGCAACTTACCATTTATCTTCATCTGGAACAATCGCAGGGCTGCAATTAAAACAAGTGAAATTTTTAATACAGCTGGAACACAACTTTTTTTTTCATCACCAGTTAAAACTGTTGTGTAAAGAAACTGTTGTATGAAGAAAACATGAAACCCTGAAAAAGTAGCAGGTCAGAATAGAAGTATAATTTAAATATGATGTTCCTAAGGCGCTAAAGTTCACTAGGAAACCTATAATTATTTCTGGTAACATGATGCTGAATACTGAGAAAGCTTTCACACTCACGTCACTTTCACACTTTCATCATTCACAGAGATCAAAGCAGTAAAAAAAAAATTAAATAAGAATGAATTATAGAAACTTGTTATAGAAAAGATTATGTCTACAATTAAAATGTGTTTAATCTAATAAAATAGTTATGTTTTACTAGGGCATTTGATTTATATCAAAATAAAAAGAAATTATAATTATACTGAGAAAATAATAATTGCTGTCCTTATTATGAAATTTGTGGCTACTGTTGTCTAGTTTCAAAATTGTACTTTGTTTGTTTAGTTGATCTTTTCTTTTTAAACACCAGATTGCATGATTCCTGAGTCTAGACCCGACCAACTGAAGCAAGCCCAGAACATAACACTGCCTCCAGAGGCTTGTACAGTGGGCACTACGTATGATGGGTACATCACTTCATGCGCTTCCATCGCTCTGGAATATGGTCAATCTGAGCTCATCAGATCACATGGTCTTTTTTTTTCATTACTCCAAAGTCCAATCTTTTTGCTTCCTAGCAAATTGAAGCCTTCTTTGCTGCTTAGTTTCACAAAAACCTGGTTTTCCTCTGACCACACAGCTGTTTAGTCCCAACTAACAGCTAGCTGTTTAGTTTAAGTTCTTAAACCAGTTCTAGTAACCTAAAATTGTTTTCTGTGCTTGATGCAGCCCAATAATCTGGGCCTTCTAAAATGGTGACTTAGATAGTAAATTTCCTGTTCTACATTCAGCATTTACATAGACTTCTCCTAGCTACATGCTTAATCATATCTGTCTCTCTGTTGAATGATATAAGCATAGATCTTTCACTTATTGACAATCATGCTGATATTGACTTGATATTCTCATTTTATTACTGTTATACTGAGAAGGGAATGGAAAGCACCAGTGCATAATTATATTTCTTAAGTTTTGAACAACAGGGCTTCATCCCAAACTGCGTTCTTCACAGTAAAACCCACATTTTTCAATTAAAATCTTTTTGGTAGGGTTGGATTTGCATATCATGGCAGTTCACATTCAAATTTACAACTGACTTTTATCTGACTCTAATGTGGATTTATGTCCTCTCTGAAACTGCACCCATGTTCACATTAATACGTTTTTACTGGTGCCATTTGGGTTAAAACACATGAGCTTTTGCGACCACTCATTTATTTTAAACAATGGATGTGATTTTAGAAAAAAAATATGCTTGAGATTTTGCTCCGGAGGTTGGCAAACACTTAGTCAGCTGTATTTGTTGAAGTCCAGAAAAAGGAAGAAAGTCAGACAGCTGTTTTAACAGCTACTGCTGCTATGAAATCCCCATGATGCCGGTGCTGAAGGACATCCACGAGTGACATGAATTCAGATCTGACAGTTCTCATTTAAATGGCATTACCACATATCAGATATGTATCTAGGACCACATACAAAAGTAACTAAGATATGCTCTGAAAAACTTCAGATTTGTGCGTTCAGTCAGTCATAGAAGAAATGATCAGACCTGAATAATCTCACATTAGGGTAAAAAATATACAAAAGTGATTGAAGCATTGCAGGCTGGTAATGTGAATGTAGCCTACTATACCAAATTATTTGTTAGTGCCGCAATAGTTTTGTTTAATTTCACTATACTGTTTCGTTGTCAGCAGGCTGTTTCACTATCCTGACTCATACTGTCAAACAACTGCATTCGCCTTTAGATAAAGCTGTTTATTGTGAGGTGTTTTGGGATGCTGTTCCTCAGTAAACCACTCCAGGCTGTTTTAACAGCCTTGTCTTGCAGTCTGGATACCCTTAGCTTACCCTTTCCATCACTCTGGCAGACAGCCAGGAACAAATAACTTCCTGCCAACGTGTCACTGCTGACTTCATCAGCTCCCTACCTCTTCCTCTTCCATTTATTTCCAATGCTTCCCTGTCAGTCTTTCTCCATTAGCAAAACATTTTTCAGTATTTCTCTCCCAGATAAAATGGATGATAAGACAACTGACCTGTTAATCTGGAATAATTTGCACAGTTGTTTTGGCTCATTTGCAATTAAGTGATATTGCCCTGAAGCCCCGCCCCTGGTGTAGTGGTGGCTCAGATGGTTAAGGCTATAGGTTACTGATAGGAAGGTCAGGGGTTCAAGCCCCAGCACCACCAAGCTGTCCATTGTCTGAACCTTGAGCAAGGCAATAAACCTTATCTGCTACAGGGGGGGAAAAGTATTTCACCGTGCTGTAAGATACATGTGACACATAGGAGCATCTTCTCATTATCATTGTAATTATTTCCACAATGGCAAATGCTGTCAGCTGAACATGTGTAGATTTTTTAAGTTCATTGGAATGAAGCGAAATCCACCACTGTATGCTTGACTTAACTACCATTTGGCAAGCACATATTAAATCCTTCAAAGATACTTCAGCCAAAAATGGTTAAAATTAAACTTTTTAACTTTTGTCTAGAAGACAAAATAAGGACAAAATTTTGAACTAAGAAAATTAAACACACATACAAATACAAAACGTCAAACTAAATGTTTTTTTAAATAACGTAACAATAATTAGAAGATTGATAAAAAATAGGATGTTGTTTATCTTCCAGTTCTTCCAATTCCTGTCACAGCAGCTACATTCCAAGACCCCAAGACTTTGAGTATAAGGAGAATAACAGGGAAAATATTGTAATATTGTAAATAGTGTAATATTACACAACTACCTTGAAAACAGGACAATGGTAGCGCAACGATTAAGACACTGATTAGGGTTACTGATTAGAAGGTTGGCTTAAGCAAGGCCCTTAAACCTCTCTAAATTAGGAGCTGAGCTTGGACTTTGACCCCACTTCTCTAACAAGTTTGGATATGTATACACTGTTGAGTATGCATTACTATAGAATAACCTTAGTGTTTGCAATTAGCAATACATGCAGAAACTGACACTTTCTCATACTCTTTTCAATCCTAAAATATTAGCAATGATTTTAGTTTACTTTTATAGGCATAGCTCTGGCAAACTAAACTTTGAAGTGTCACAATTATGGCTCTGCACTATGGTGGCCCATAAATCTTTTACAACCTTGCTGAAAGAGATGAGCTGTCTACTTCTACAACAACGCTTTTTACAGCCAAGTACCTGGCTGTATCTGGCAGCGGGGGATGCTGAAGTCCCTTTACACCAATTTTTCCTAGCTTATAGAAGATGACAAATGAAAATAGATGTCTGATGAAAAGTGCTTTCTGCCTAACAATCGTATTATACGGTCCACACCATAGAAAAAATAAAATAAAATCAGCACATCTTATGTGATCTTCTAGAAGGGTGTTATATTGTAGTGGGTTTATAAGATGTGGTGGTTGTTCCTGTGTCAAGTAAAGGTCAAACACTATTGCATATGATAGAATTTGTATTATATGCATTGTTATGCTCTGATTTAGCAAAACTCTATGTATTACTCAAATATCTTAGTGAAAACTTAAGACTCAATTTTTTATGTGCACTCTCTACATAAGGTTGTTAAAGTTGGATTTTGGCTGTCTCTCTCTGCTCTGGAGTGCTTCACTTGTCTATGAGATGGCAGACCAGTGTCCTCCTAAATAGCTACAATCCTTTCAGTAGATCCTAATCCATAAAATTAGTCATGGCCATTAATGGCCTAAATGCATTATTCTTAAGCAACATTAAAAACTCAATGTATGTAATGTGTACATTTTAATGCCATTAACTATCATTTCAAACAGTTTAAATTGTACAAACTTACTTGGTTTCAGTCAACTTCTCTAGAAGTCTCTCAGCCACTGCTTTCTCCTTCATTTCTCTGGGAACACGGTCTGTTGGATAGTGACTCTCCACCTCAATTAGCTCCTGTTCGTTGGGGGTCATTCCCATCATCCTCTTCTGCCTAACAGGTTATATGGTTGGATACAGAAGAAAGTCGAGTTAAACAATATAGTAAGCCAGAATCAACCCTGAGCATTAGAAGTACATGACAAAACCTGTTGTTACAATTAATTAAATTATCGGTTCAATTAAAAACTCTAATTCGAAATATATATATATTGTATATAGTTTATCATAAATCTGTACTCGCATACAGTAAATAACTGAAGTATTCACACACACTTGATCTGAAATCAAATAACCTTTATATTCAAGTTAAAGCAAATTGAAACAAATTGTGGTTTATGGGTATGAATACTTTAGTTCTAACCGGAGTCTTAGTAATATGTGGGGATTAAATCAACAAATTATTAAATTAAATTCCTAAACTATCATTAAAAAAACAGCCTGGAGATAGATGGTCCTTGACTTGTGACGATCTGACATACAATTCTGATCTTATTCTGGGTATCGATATGCGATGTGATACTGGACAAAGCTAATGTTTAGCTATTGAGCTGGAGCTCACACAGTCAGCCACGCGGTCATGATGGTAAACAACCTCTCCTCTGCACTGTACACTGTGCATTTTGGATATTTTGTCAAACATTCCATTGACTTGCCAATGCCATCATCTAGCATTTAATCTTGGGCTAATGTGCTATGAATGTTAATGCTGAGTACTGTACCTATACATAAAGCTATAACGTTAGAAATGTTAGGTGTTTAACATTAAATGCATTTTAAACTTATAATATTTTCAGTATATGATTGTTTACCTAATCATGATGGTAGTTAAAACATGGAGGTAATAATTGAGCAGACGAGGTAAATTCGGCAGATAGTAACATGAGAAGTCATGTATCTTAACATGATTATATCAAAGAACACACTAGTGTGCAATCCTTCTCTTACCTGAAATCCTCAAGCTGCCTCAGGACCTCCAAGGTCTGCATGTTCTGTATTTCCTGAGCAAATCGCTTCTGCAGTTCCTCACTGATGAGGTCTGGACGAGTGCGGTCTGCATTATACAAAAATAATGCTTTAAACACGATAAATAAATAGTTTTCTACACTACATTCAAAATATTAAACACAATCCCAAAAAGGTAATCATAATAATGTGTTAAAGTGTTTCGCTTTAATAAAGATTTAATAAAAACACTGTTACAAATCATTTGAAGGATAAATACTTAAAAAAATGTAACTTAAAAAACACCTTTAAACAACATTATTATTTAGTAATGTTTTGTGTTATGATTAATTTCTAAATACATGCATAACAACTGCATCTTAAAAGGTCTTCTTCAGAGACATAAAGTTAAAACTATGAATAAACAAGATGCAATGGCATAATTTCGTGATAGTCAGCTTACCTAACTCATTTGCTATATTAGATGGGACTGCTACTCTCAGAATCTGAAAAACATTATTAATACACAAATAAACATACTTATGTTGAAAGTAGCATTATTATGGTACCACTGGAATGCAGTGCACCACCAGATGCCCCTACAGCCCAAAAACATTCCAGCCAAAGTTTTTCAAATTTCTAGCATTCCAGAGTTACATTTCCTGACAAAACACACTTGTACCTGCACAGAACCAGGCTCTTACAGGTAATGAAAAAATAATGACATATAAAAAAAAATCCTAACTTCTGGGCTTCCTTTACACTTCATCCAACTGTTCCAACTAGTTAATAATTCAGCTCAGGTCTTGGCAAGACCAGATATATTTGATGGAAGGATATTTTCCAATTGTGCGAGGGAAACCAAAAGTTTCCAACCCACATGCTAAGAAAATGTTTAAAAAATGTTCAAAAGACAAAGTAAGGAAGTCATTCCCTCATTGAGATGTTATCCATTAGAGAAAAGAAGAAAATACTGTTAGCTCAAAAGACCAAATAAAAAACATGGATCACAAAGGATTTAAAACTTAGAACACAAGATAAGGTTTAAAAAAAAAATAAAAATAAATAAATAATAGACAAAACACAATACATGACAGAAGAGAATAAATTTCTACTATTGTCCACTGAGATTTCAGCATGCATTTTTATTTTACTCACGGCTCCTTTGTCCAAGAAATTGTTATAAAAGTCCACAAAGTGTTTCTTGGTCTCTTTGGCACTTAGGTTCCTGAAGAGGTCAGCATGCAGATAGCACAACTGTGGATGGGTGAAGAGACAAATGGTACATATAACAAACGTGTGACACTTATTTAAAAGAAATTATAATAATAAAAAAATCGTTTATCATAATCAAAGTGCTATTTCAACAATTAACAATTTACTATACAGCCGTAGACAAATATTTGGGGGATGGTACAAATATTACTTATCAAAGTCTGCTGCTTCAGTGTTTTTAGATTTATTTTTTTTGGTCAGATGTTACTATGGTATTAAGTATAATTACAAATATTTTATAAGTGTCGAAGTTTTTTTTTGACAGTTACTTTGAGTTTATGCAAGGAGTCAATATTTGTATGTTCACAAATATTGCTATGCTATGCCACAGTCCATTCTTGCATAATCAATGCTTGGAGTTTGTCAGAATTTGTAAGTAAGACATTGTTTGTCACCAAATTGTTCTTGAATGGTATCGAGATGTTCTCAGAGGATGTTTTTATCCCATTCTTTATTAATGGCTGGGATTTTAGGAAAAATTTTGAGTGAGCCTACTCCCTTGGTCTTAAGATGTTTTACTGTTGGCATGACACAGAACTAATGCCCAGCCAGATCAAACAGATTTTTAAAGAATAAAGGTCTTCATACTAAATATTGATTGTTGCATAGTAAATTAATTTCATAAAAGAATAAATTACAGTTAAACCTTGGATTGCCAGCATAATTAATTCTGGAAGAGAGCTTGTATATCAAAGCACCCGTATATCAAAGGAAATTTTCCCATAAGAAATAAAAACTCAGATGATTTGTTCCACAACCTAAAAAATATTCATATAAAAATAATTGATACAAAATGTAAAGTAAAAATTAAACAAATTAACCCGCACTTTACCTTTGAAAAGAATCAGAGCAGTATTTCCGTTAAAGTAAATGAGTGAGTGTGTGTATATGCATGAAGCTGGAGTTTGACGAGAGAAGAGGAAATAGAGGGGGGCTACTGTGTAGGATTACTCTCACACAATAACGGAAACACTGCTCTGTCGGGTAAGTTCTTTACAAGGAATCTCTCTAATGACACTCGCGTGTGCGCGCACATACACTAAAGGAATCACTGTTATCTGACAGAGAGAGACTCTTGGATCTTTAACAAGGAATCTTTCTAATGACGCTTGCTTTTGCTTTACTAAAAGACTAAAAGAGTGATGCACGCGCACTGAGACGATTACCCACAATGCTGCAGTGCAAAAGAGAGAACCATCATTGGCTCAGTCGTGATCACGTGACGCTCGGCAGACGAAGTGCATACGTACTACTTGTATGTCAGGACCTCGCTCATTTAACAAGTTAAAATTTATTCAAAGATTTTGGTTGTCTTTCAAAACGCTCGTAGACCAAGTTACTAACAATCCAAGGCTCTACTGCATTCTTATTATCTTGATAATCATTATCTAAAATAATTGAGTCATTAAAATCTTAAATTTCACTTCTGTCTCAATACATTTGGTCCCCACTACAATATTCAAGTAGTTTGAAAATTAAACCAAGTTTCAGCATTCCATATTCCTTTAAGACAGTACATTTACTACCAGAGGTAAAATTCTTTTATGAACGTCATGTTTAAATAAGTTTGTTAATTCACTATTACGAGCCTCATTTATCAATCTCTAAGTAAAGTGTGTTTAAATTTTTTTTGCATCATGCAACCAAAGAAAATTTCCAACAGATCATAATTGGTGTCACTAACACTTTTCTGGCTTTCTTTTAAAGTCATTATTATGAAACCACAGTCACAAACGTGTGTGTGCGTGCTGAAATAAACATGTTTACTAAAGTTGTCAACATAATCTGCACATGAATTTCCAGTAACTTTTTTTTAATCTATCAGCTGAGGTTTACATTAATTATTTTCATTAGCACCATATTATGAATTTCCTTCTAAATAAACTGACACAAAGTTAGAAGCTTTCAAAGGAGACAAACCTTTTTTTTAAATAAATGAATACGCTGGATTTTAGTGAATTTCTTGTGCAAATACTGAATAAAATATTACATAGCTGCTTTGATAAATGGTTCAAATCTCCTGCAAATTAATTTTGCTTTGGAACAAATTTAGTACAGCAACCTGAGAATATTTAGTATTATCCAAAACCTTTCTCATTTTTACGCTATGAAGTAAAGTCCTCGAATCTAGCCCTGTGAAAAATAAGAGGGATGGAGGGGGTAAAATGGAAAATATTGACCTGTTGAGTTCAACCAGAAAAGCAGATGTTCCCTGAGTGTGCTTTACACATCATAAAATCAGACTTTCAAAGAGAATAATAATCAACTGGCATGCCATGTCTTAAATTTCTAATTATAACCATATAAAATATATATAAAATATTGCAGAAATGTCTAACTAGAACCAGGTTTAGTACTGGCAGAATAAAGTATCTGATATGTGCATGCTTTAAGTGAAGAATAAAACAAATATTATACAAGAGACATTCGTTCTTGTAGTAGATACAGCACCAAAAAAAGTAGAATTGAGTGAAAGGTGTTTTAAGTGATTTACATAAATGTGCCCTACTGGGAAGACTAGGGTGTGCTGTGTTAAGGAACAGTACCTCAGTAGGGTCACTTGGCAGCATGCAAAAAGGGAGAGATGCTCATGCTTCACAATGTGACTCAAGAATTAAAATTCTTAAAAAACTGAAAATTACTAATAACTAGTAATAACTCTCACGCATCCCCACATTATAGGCAACATAGTGACATAATGCAGCCTGTTTGAGGTATCACACTCTGTCTAAGGCCATACTTATAGTATGATGCTACTTTGGGCAGCTTTTAGGGTTTGCAGTGATGCACAATACTGCGATTATAACATTATCTCGATTTTGAAATATCTTCTCAATCATTCAGCCAATTTGAAAACAAGATCCACTTTCAATAAAACACAAAATATACAATATTTCCGCACACACTGTACAAATTGACGAATTAACACAAACATAGCAAATTTAAACCACATTTATGTAAAAAGAAATATACACTGTAAATATTACCAAACACGCAGTTACGACACAGGAAACTGGAACTTATGTGGTGACAATAGAAACTCTTATAGCTGTAGCCTAATGCTATTTTAAACTCCAACAGAAAGCAAAATTAACTTCCTTGTTCAATTGCTGCTACTAGAAGTTTGCGTAATTAACATAAACATTGAACAAATTATATGAACAAATGCCAATAATATATAAGTAAGGTACTTCGTGCATTCATGCATCATTCTAATAAAAATACATACACACAGTATATACACAAACACATGCCAGCTGAGAGAGACCAAAAAACTGCGGTTTGTTGTTAGTGTTTAATAATAACAACACATGGTGGTACGACGCATCACATCAGGCACATCATGCGCTTCTCATTTTCTCACCAGAGGAGCACAGTCAAACTGGAGGATGACGTGATGGAGGAAGACCGCCAGATGGGTGGGTTTGCTTTTCAGCAGTTCGATACTGTTAAAATGACTGCATTGATCATCCACTGTCTGAAAAATTCCAGGAGAACAGAAGATTAAAATGAATCAACAAGTTTAACAGGTCCATTTGCAACAATGCATTTGCTTATTAATGAAATTAAAATACCCCCCCAAATCAATTGATAAATGTCAGTATACTAAGAAGAAATAAGGGGCCCACCTGGTCCAAATCATTCTCAAATTCCTCATCCTCCGCTCCTATTATACTTCTGGCTCCATGAGCTCCTGACAAGCCCCGCTTAAACAGAGAAAGAAACTTACATTTAACTAGTTTATTTATAACACACTTGTTTAATGTAGTTCGTGCAATCTGATTGTCAGTTTAGCCAGTTGATTGATTGCTTTCCAACAAACAAATTAAATCTAATCACTATTATTTTGATTAGCTGTCAGTCAAGCAGGAAACACTGGCAAACTTTATAATCTGTATTTGTAAAACTGTTTTTAACTCTGTATGTTATTGTGTAACACTCAGTGGTTTTTATAACCCAGAGATGTGACACAAGCTGCTGTGCATTTCTCATTTAATGTATGAAATGCAATTAAAAAGAAGAGATATGGTTTTTGCATCTTCAAGCAAGAACCAGAAAAATATGTTGTGCATTCAGTCAAACCTTTCTGTAATTTCATTATTACCAGATTTGCATTTTCAGACAACTAGCCAACAAAAATTCCTTAAAATTTAATTATAATCGAGATTTTAAAGCATTGAAGACTTGAAGATGACTATAATTAATTATTTATAGCAAGTTGTTACTGTACAAAAAAAGTATGTCACTGCAGTTTAACTTAATTTGACTGCACATCAATGTGCATATGCTATCAAAGTAGCCAACACAAGTTTAAGTTTAATTAACAACAGTAATTTTATGTGTTTAATAATGATGTAACAACACACAAAATTCAAATGCAATACAGTGCTATGTTACTCCTGTACATAAGTATAAAATAAGGACTGCTTAAATGTGCGTCAAGTTTCAGTTTTCAAACGATTCAAAATATTGAACATTATAAAAGCACAATGTGCTTTTAATAATTTGAGAATAGTGGCACGAGTGATCCATTTGCACTCTTAGTAGATGCATTAAATTTTACAATCCGATATGCACCATAATCCAATTTTATAATCTAGTTGTTACACCTCTAATATTATAACTGTGATTGTTAACACAAAGGCATTTTCAGAAAGACCATATCATGTTAGAATCTCACACAAGCATGTAAAGAGGGGCCAGAGACAACTTCAGCGATGAGGGAGGTAGGGTGCCTCGTTCCTTTTAAAAAAATCATCATAAGTTTATGAGCCTTCAGAGAAATGACATTCACAGTGATGGGACATGCTGCAATGCCTGTCCTGGGCCTTATATTACGTATAGATAGGGACACGATGCTGGCTAACAATCCCCCTTGTCCAGGTCCCAGATAACCTGGCTGGGAACACTGTTAAATTGTAGGGGTGTAATAATATGGCTAATTAAGAGTTTTAACAACAAGTAAAACTGAAGCAACACTTCAGATTGCCCAACAATTGCCCAAGATGGAGTGAGCTTTAATAAAAAGCAAGATTATTATTATGGTATTTTTATTTTTACTAATTAGATTAAAAATCATCTGGAGATATTAAATTCAACAGTTTTTTTATTTTATTTGCAAGCGACCATATGCAATTTGTTGCCATTTGATGTACTGTGCCAGAATTCGCTTAATTTTCGATTGCAGTTCCTGGGCAGGTTACACATAAGAACAGAACTCACATAATACATAAACATGACAAACAGTTCAAGTAAAACAAGCACAAAAAAAAAAATGCACACACGACATTAAAGGAAAAGTATAATAATGCCTGCAGAGTTGAGCATTCATTAAGAAGTGCTTCAGTTTAGTTTTGAAACCACCATGAAAACTGCAACCCTTTAGGCGGTTCTGGTAGGGCATTACATTGAGTTGTAGCTTTCACAGGAAATGATGACCGCCCAAATGCGGAACGATGAAAATGTACAATACAATGTCTATAAAAAGATATCCTTGATGATGTTTTTAGAATGCTCTGAGTGAAAGCTAATGTCACTCAAAGGAGCTAGAACCAAACCATTAATAATTTTATAAACAAGGCACAAATTGAAAGAAATAAAATTCTCAAAATTAAGAAATAAATATTTCTCTAAAATCCTTCATTGCATAAGATGCTAATATAATGTTATTTTATTAACATCTTATGCAATGTTTTTTTTTAGGTTTGTTTATAAAGACATTTAATTACTGTATCAAAATCCTGTCTCCTGAAGTGATGCAACAAAGACAGGATTGTTGTATGCAGAAATGCCATAGCTCCATCCAAGGACCGACAATTTCTTATCTGTCCAAAATTAACCAAGTTGTATTAAAGGGACATTTGTTTAACATTTCTAAAAATTAAGGTTTGAATCCATAGTAATCCTGAAATATATTAAGTATCTCTTTCAACTTTAACCATGAAGTATATCTGCATCAACAAGCTGAAAAATATAAATTTTGTCTTGCCAATATTCAGAGTAAGGCATGATTGAACAAGTCACTGTGTCATCCTTTCTATAGCAGCTGTTTAATTTGTTGCTGCTAGCCCAGGTGTTTTGCATTTGCGTTTACAACAATACTGTTACCTAAAAAAAAAAGGGGGGCCTAACATGGATTCTTGAAAAAGACCAATTATATATGCCTGGCTTCTAGACAGTGCCTCGTTAACATGCTGCTCCCTAAACCTAAATATAAAATAAATATAGTGGCATACACAGCAAGTAAAAAATATAATTTAGAGTGTTTTTGAGAGAAGAACATTATAATTGTCAAATGCTTTATGTAAACCTAAGAAAACAGCACCCACAACTCCACCTTTATCAAGCTTAGACTGTATTTGTACAATTAGGTTTAAGGTTGTGGTTTCAGGTGGGTCACTTGCTCAAAGCCAAGGTGTAAATTATGCAATAGGCTTAGGACTGGTAGTATATGTATGGGTCTAATTATTTAATGTCTCCATATTTATAAATAGGGATTACAATGGATTGTTTACTAATACTTTAATATTAGGTAATACTGTAATTTAAATCCTAAATTGATAAAGAGTAATGAAAGGAATGAATAGAGAAATAGATAGCAGTTAAAAAATATTTTTCCTTGTGCTCTGTTTTGCTCTGTTTGTGTGCTCTAGAAGATAAACTTGATGAAAGCAATATAATAATCTTGGTTATTTTTTACAAAGGTTTACCTTAGATAAAACAAGATTATAGGCAATCAAATTTCTGACATTTTACATATCTTATACAACACATCAAACATGAAACTGCTTGAGTTAGCAGTAAGATTACAAATCAGTGAGGAACCAACATAACTTCTGATACTTCTTACACGTAAGGACAGGTACAGGTGTCTAATTATTGTATCGAGAAACAGGAAATGCTAACAAAAACCTTTGGTGGTAGTGTTTTAATTTCAGCGAAAAAAAAATTTTTTGGTACAATGAAAAAAACCTGGACCAGAGAACATAATTAACTGCTAGAGGTTAATTATGGATTTTACAAGTTTTAACCATTTGATCTCAACTTCTTACCCCATTGTGGGCGTCTTCACAATCCATTCTAAAGCAGGTGGGGCCGACGTCCGTCAATCAAGGTCCTGCAAAACATGAAAGCGCCATCAGGATGATTTAAGCAGTCTCAGATTAACAAATATGGAAGAAAGCAATCAAGAGTTTACATTGAGGTTCCAGTAGGCCAAAGCAATACAATGCATGGACAGGGTTAACACTTAAGTTACTTTGCCAGACAATTATTTAAACCACGATCAGTCATAACCTTAAAACCACCTGCCTAATATTGTGTAGATGCCCTTTGTGTCACTATAACAACTCTGAGCCGTTGAGGCATGGAATCCACAAGTCCACTAAAGATGTGCGGTGGTATCTGGTATTCAGACGTTTGCTACAGATCCTTTAAATTTGGTAATTTGGAAGGTGGGGCCTTCTTGAATCAGATTTGTTTGTCCAGCACATCCTAGATATGCTAGATCGGATTAAGATCTAGGGAATTTGGAGAGGAACTCTGTTGTGCTGCTTAAACCATTCCCGAGAATTTGATTGCACTGTTGCAGGTTGCGTTATCCTGCTGAAAGAGGCCATTAGGGAATACGACTAAGTGATGTACAAACGTTTAAGTAATAAGTAAATGTAAAATCTACACGCATTGAAAATTACATTATCTCTGCTAGCTCCCCTTCTCACAGGACATATTGGTATCACCTCTTCCCCAGGTAAGCAAGGTGTAGTACATTCACCTGGCCATCCGCATAATGTACCACTTGTGACAGGTACTGATCACTACAGGTTATACCAGGAACACTCCACAGACCTGCTGTTTTGCAAATGCTCTGACCTATTCGTCTAGCCATCACAATTTAAGTCCTGCCAAATTTATTTAGAATCTCACACACTGTCTTTTCTTCCTGCTTCCAACACATTAACTGATTAAATGATTTTTCACATGTTTCCTAATGTGTCCCAACCCTTGGCAGGCGCCATTGTAATGAGATAAACAAGTTTATCCACATCATGCGCTGTTATATATGAGATGTACAAAAGGTTAACGGATAAATCAATTTCTAGTTATTAAAAGTATAAAGGCATCTTATAGCATCATGTAAACGCCTGTGCACATGAAACGTGCAGTCGTCTTTTTAGCTGTCTGACACGGTTGCTCGGTTCTTTGAACTGAAATTAATCTGTACAGGACTGGAGCCAGTAATGGCAGAGTGTTTATCGCTCACTTTAATCAGTCTCATAGGCCTATCTTCAGTCGCCTGTGTTACGAGAGGGAGCAAGAGAGAGCGAGAGAGAAAGTGTGAGAAAGCGTGAGCGAGAGAGAGAGAGAAAGAGAGAGAGAGAGAGAGAGAGAGAGAGAGAGGGAGGGACGGAGGAAGGAAGTGGGTGTAATTTCCGATCGGAGTCATTTCCTGTCAATCTGTCTGCAAAAACTGAGTGCAAAATGGTAGCAACAGGCGAAGACGACAAAAGATATGACGAACACAAAGAAAATTCTAATCTTAATGGCCAAAAGTGCAGTTTCTGAACTCTTTATTAAGACAAATGGGCATTTCAAGAAAGGTCTTTGATATCACTTAAGGCTCGAGTGCTAGTCGCTTCCTCGACTTCCAGTTACAATGACCTTTGTTAGCACGGTTATGTAACCACAGACCAGGGAGGACAAAAAAGGAGCAAAGTTAAAGGAACCCATGAGACCTTTCAGTGTAAAACAAAGCACGGACATCAACAACAACTGCCACAAACAGTCAAGCCCCGGCAGAAGATATAAACACTAAAACAGACCTGAGTCACATAAGCCAATAAACTGAATTATTAAAAAAAAGTAAGAGTTTCAGAACTTCTGTATCATAATCTTTCCACCTGATAATGCTGGTGGAAACCATCACTTTAAAGATAATGTTACAAGCCAGACAATGACAAGAATAAAAACAATACCATCTGTTGAATTCCGCCCTACATTTCTTAATGAAAAATGGAACCATTACAAGATGATGAACATTGAGACTATTTGCTTACACACTGATGCTACTTCCCCTCCAAAATTAGAATCACTTTTCTGGTCAGGTATGTTACTAGTAATTTGTCCTGGAAGAGCTCAGGTAACATTCACTGCCTGGCCGAAAAAGTCACCATTTCAAAACGGTCAAATAACTGGCCTGCATCAGGCAAATAATACGACGGTCACTGGGTTAAGAAATATACCCTTCCGGGTTTCAATAATGCATTGGATATTTCTTAACCCAGTGACCGTCGTATTATTTGCCTGATGCAGCAATAGAATTATAACTTGGAAATACTGAAGACCAGTTTATACAATCTATGCACAAATTATTAGAGATTAATGTTTATAGGTTTGTTGGCTGCTTTCTTGAACCTCGTTCCCTTGTTAGTTTGCTATCCTAGTCAACATTTCAGTTTGTTGACAGGTAAGGTTTCTCTGAGGACCCAGCATTTCTTAAAGGCTGATCACAGTTTGGTGACCTGCAGGTGTTCTACTGCAAAACTGTGCCACTAAGGAAAGCTATTAAATATGCAAATGTGGCTCTCGTTAGGTCTTCCTGTCTACTCCTGACCAAATTTGCTATGAAGCCTTCTATGTTTGCAGGAATGCTTTTATTTTTTTAAACACATACAAAGTATTGTTATGTGTCTGCACCCTTGCATACTTTCTAATGGATCCCATGTAGCTTCCAATTTGATAGCCTT
The DNA here is from genome assembly GCF_024256425.1 of Clarias gariepinus. Classification (NCBI taxonomy): domain Eukaryota; kingdom Metazoa; phylum Chordata; class Actinopteri; order Siluriformes; family Clariidae; genus Clarias; species Clarias gariepinus. The sequence continues at coordinate 9,678,663 of NC_071125.1, forward strand.
TTAGTTACTTTGTGTTGCACAGAGATATTTAGATCTGTTAGATGTTAACTCAAGTTCTGTTTTGCTGTTCATGTGGATATTGCTAACAAGCATTGCTATGATCATAATTATTATGTAATTATAAAGTACAGGTCAAAAAAAATAGTTTATGTTTTTAGCCCATTACTGTTACAGTAAATTAATTAATAATTATCAGTTTATTCAGAATAATTCACAGTTAATTATAATTCTCAATATTGTTAAGTGGGTCCGTAAAAATCCTAGTATGAGAAAACAAAGTAGAACCTCAAAGTTGTTTTACTTTATAGTACTGTATTGCAAAGAGTGAATATCGTCCAAAATGATATCCATTACAGACGAATTTCTTTAAAAGTCACTTTTTTCTGATTAATTAATGAGGATAATAGTCTCTAATCAAATGGTAAAGCCTCTCTCTCAGCACCTGAAATGAAAACTACAGCAGGGTGCAGATCTTTTTCCAACCATGCCTAAAGGTTAATCATCGCCCCTTCCAGTAAGTGTGAGTGCAACTGCAATTTTCACCTTTCCAAACAGCCCTAAGATATGTCAGTTCCTCATCACATCACAACAAGCGATCCAAGCATTATTATTATATAATAGCATGGATGGTGCACCTGGAAATGAAAGCTAGAACTACAGATGTATCCATGATAATTTAATCACTGTCATCTGTTTGGTCACCCGGTCACATTTAAACATGGCTATGCACAACACACACAAAAAAAACTCAGAGTAGACATCAGAGTGCTTGATGCTACTACCAACTATATAAAGAACATCGGGTTTGAACAAACTAGGATGCTGTGTTTTATGAATGAAATTGCTCACTATACAAACGAAAAAATAGAGAAGTAACTATAGACTGTATAATAGTTCCCTTTTATTCAACATCACTAAAATTCCCTCACATCAAAGGAAGACTCAAAGAAGTGATGGATGTGGTCCTAAAAGTTGCTTAGTCTATATTTCTTTAAGATTAAGGTGCGTTTGGAGCAGTTCTTAGTGAAATGCAAGCTTAATCGGCTAAAGAATTTGGACAGTCTAAAACCTTTCACTTTTCGCCTTAATGAAGTTGTTTACTGTGTTTTGGGCCGTTGTCTTGCTGCATAACGAAATTCCGCCCATTTCCCATTCGGATACATTGCTCAGTTAAATGGCAGAAAGAATGTTTTAAGTAGAAACCTGATTTTTTTTCTGCTGCTACTGTTATAAATTAAATCACCAATAAAGATTAGTGAATTCATTATTAAAGCAGCCATACAAGCCGAAGCTACTACACTATCTCCACTGTGATGGACAGATGAGCTCTGTGGGTTTTGGACGATGAGCAGATCCCTCCTCTTCAACACTACCCTTCCATCACCTCTCAATTCTGCTGCTGATCAGTGAATTACATATAATGGTACGGACTCTATATTTCTGCTCTTAAAGTTTTCTTTGAAAGATTGATTGCCATACCTTCCCCCCTGACCTGTTGAGGTTGCAGACGATGTTACCAAATGCTATTTTAAGGTTTTTCTTGCAAAGTTCCTGTCAACAACTGCTGTCATCTTAAAGATGAGTACCATGAGTGTATAGCAAAACACTATAGTAACAGAGGTGCAACACTTACACCCACACTCTCACTCTCTCTTATACTGCTTATCCTTTACAGGATCACAGGAAGCCTGAGCCAATCCCAAGGGAATATGGGCATTGGGCAGGGTACAACCTGGACAGGACGCCAGTGCACAGCAAAGCAGACAAGCACACACAAACTCATACACTACAGGGAATTTGGAAATGCCAATGTTACCAAAGTATGTTTGGTACATATAGGAATCAACAGCTTTGACCATGTGATATTTAACTGCAATCTGAAAAAATATTTGGAGTTAGAAGCATGAGCTTAGTGTATACAAGGTCATGTCAGATGAATCACATAATAAACAGTTTATAATTGTAATGAAAGATATGCATCAATCATTGTCTGACTTATGTGGAGACCTAAGTATCTACGTACATACTCACACATGTTCAATTACTGCTTATTTACAACTGCTGTAGACCTGGAGCATATCCTAGGAACAATAAGTATCAGACGGCAATACACCCTTGTTGGGATGCCAGTGGTCTGATGAACACAGTCACTCACACCTGGTGAAAGTTAGCATAGCCAACTCATCCACCAATGTGTTTCTGAAAGAAAACTGAAGAGACACATGCAGGCACAAGGAGAACACGCATAGAAACTCTTCATAGACAGTAATCCAAACTCAGGCTTGAGGCAGCAACACTACGCCACCATGCCAAATTTTACCACACTATGCTCCTCTGGGCCAATTCAATATCAAGTGATTACAGACAGGCTTGATGGCATGTGTTTTTGGAATGCACGAGTAACCTAGCTCGTTCGTGTGTACTTTTCCCAGATGTGCAACAAGCAACGAAATATCCAGGTAAAAATCTTATAACTAGCAGCTCCTTGATTTTTTTCCTCAGCAAATAAACAACACTCTCAACCTTTTGTTTCCCACAAGGCCAAAGTGAGAAACTAGTGCAAATTTTTCTCTTGATTCATGCCCTTTTGCCTTTTATTAAATTGTGTTTTTGCTAGGACAATTTCAACTGCAAATTTGAGATAAACTTGGCTTCATGAAATAAAAGTTAAAGGTCATTAGGAATTAAATGCCTCAATAAATAAAAATGGGCATTAAGAAAAATCCATATTTAAATAAACCTGCTATCAAAAAAAATTATGACAATGACAATGTTTCATAATAATGAGTAAAGCTGTGTGACATGGCGATACATATGACAGAAGTATAGAATAAGGTCTACTGATCGACATTTTCCAATATCGCTCATGCCAACCTTGTCACAAAAGCCATTTCTTGGCAGCCAATTTGCATCACTAAAGTCAAAGCTAGAAGTTTCCAGTGGTGTGCTATAACAAAAACAACAAGAATGAAAGTGCATGACAGAGAGGAACAGGCATCAGTCCAACTAAAGGACCTTTCGCACTCTGGGCCCAAGCACTGATTCCGGCACACTTGACCCCAAAGCTCAGCACGTCAGGATCAGTGTACCAGTGTGACAGCCAACAGAACCTAAACACAGAGGTGGATCGCTGTTTAGTACACGACGTCATCAGCGCCATCTGTCTTCCCCAAAATCTCTGTGTGCACTCGCCAATCTCATCCTCTGACCTACATAGCAAAAGCTGATAAAATAGAGAGGCATGCGAGAGCAATGCTCTTGACATTTTTTTTTTCAACATAAATAATATGAGGCATAGCAAAAAGTTGACATCCTTGTTCTTTACTTCTCTTTAGGTTTATAGTTGGCTTGCAATACAACTCGGGGGGTATACTGCCATCTCAGTGCAAGTACGCAAGTGGTACCAGAGTTTGCACAATAATAAAAACGTGAATGCTGGTCGTTGGGGGAGTGGGAAGGGGGGGAAGTTTTCGTTCCCGTGCATGGTACAAATCAATCATGCTTAGTGTGAAAGCAGCTTAAAAGATAAGAAACTTGTGCCTAAAAAGGGAGACATATTTCTGCTGTTTGGATGTGGTCTGAGTATAACAAATCAGACACAGACCACAAAATAACAAGGTACATGTAAGGAATGCCACAAACCAGTCATGAAGGCATGCAACTATTTTGACTAGATATTCTTTTAATCAGTTTTAGGGAAAAAAACTAAAACATAATATACAGTGATATATGTGATTTAATTAGTACTGTCATATAAGATTTTGTCCAAATCATTTTGTCCAAGAACACAATTATGAGTTCTTGTATTCATTATTTATTGACTTAAACATTAATTGACGCATTTGCTCATTTTATTATTTATATCATACTCTAATGTACTTATTTAATTGTGACTACAATGGCATTCCATATGAACATGACATCTGTACCTTTAAACCACAAACATTTACATGAACCCACTCGTCACTGTAACTCAGGTAGCTCATTAACTATTGCTTTCTTATAAATCATTTAAAAAATGTATAATCTAGATATTTTATGCAAGATGAGATTAAATTATAAGCAACAAATAAAAATCAAAATTTATATGGCTAGCCGGCTAAATGAGAACGGTATAAAAACATTAAGTTTATCTCTGCTTCTTGGAAGATCAGTATGTTTAAATTCAAATTCAAATTTTATTTGTCACAGTCATACAAAGTACGATATGCAGTGAAATGCTTGTACGACTGCCGGTGACCTTAAAAAGAAAATAAAAACTATACATAAGGAATAAATATTAATAAAAAGAAATGAAATACAAAAGAAAATAAATGTAACTAGTAAAATAAACAAACTGTACAAATAAGGGCATAATAAAAAATATTGCAAAATATAGAAATATAGGAATATGGGGGGAGATATATATATATAAAATTTTTTAAATGTTTTAGTGGCATTAAAATGTTTTATGTACTAGTACCATTGTTGGTGGTGGGAGTGGTGGGAGTGGTAGTAGTGGTGGCGGTGATGGTGGTGGTGACAGCAGTCATGTTGTTATTACTATTACGACATAAACTCATGTTTTGTGGCCGCATCAAAATCCTGAGCAGATCTAACAGTTTACAACAGTGTTATAACCACACTTGCCTTTTTAACACTACAGATAGTAGTGAACGGAAAGGCCTTTGGGGTGTGTCTATAACTGTTAATTACATAATCCTAGAGTCACCTTTTTCCTCAGGCATGACACACTTGCTTTAACCACATTTCTTTATTTCATGTCACATTACCAGTATTATTACATTTCTTTTAATCTTTAACAGGTGATTAAAAACTAGAATATATCACTTTTCTCACGCCGGTTTAAGGGACCAAAAAAAAAAAAAAACAGACCAAAGAAAACAAAAAAGGAAACACTTAAAAAGGACATTGAATAAAGGCCAAGAAATATAACAGACCAACACTCCCAGTGCAATTACTTCTCATTCAATTCCTCAGCTTCACTAATTTCATTCACTATCATTACTGTCTATGCTAAACCTAATAGGCCTTTCAATTTGTTTTTAACAGACTACACGATGCAGTTACAGAAACAAAGCATTACAACACTTATGAGAAAATCCTCTGTTAAAGTTTGTCCAACTTTCCTCAACATTAAGAAAATTAACACTATATTGGTGGTGGTGTTTCTAAGTGTCTGCTTTCGCTTACTGACTTATTCAGCCTACTTTTTATTTACCTCGTCCTTCTGGTGCACAGAAACAGAGGTAATTACTACAAAACCCCTAAATATTTCCAAACAACTCACTGAGGATTTCTCAGGGTGATTACAAACAGTTGTTTGGGGGGGGGGGGGACACTCCACACCACTTATGTACAGAAAAGGCAATCCTTAAAAGTCCATGAATGCCCAATGCTTTTCATTCTCTGTCTACGTAGAGGGCCAAATGAGTCACGGAGATACGAAGCAACCGAGAGCCTTTCAGAGTCAAATGCACATATTAAGTCTGACTGCAGCTCCCTCTTCACTCTCTGAAACAGGAGTAATTTCCTTGCCTTCAAACACAGGGCCCTTTTACAGAGCACATACCTGCTTTCTGCCACGCAGACCTGCACCTCCACCCAGTTCACATGGTATGTGTTTTGTTGCAGTGTTTTTCCAGTGAATATGCCCAAAGGCTTGTGTGTGTAGCTCTGCACAATGCTTCCATCTGGTTTACACTGATCCCTTTCCTACTGTTCTCTGTACTTACCGAGTTCTACGCAGTTACCTACAATATACTTTTGAATATTTATTGTATATAGGCATACATTATTTGCTTTTTCACACTACTCTGATATCTGTAATCCCATGTACAGCGCCCCTGCACTGTCTGCTCTCCTGCACGATGATGCGGGACCAATGATATTTGGTTATACATGGATATGTGGATCACATGGCAAGAAAGATTGTGAGACGTTCACTCAAGAGCTGGCTCGCGACACACCTTCCAGCCAGATAGTGGAAAGCAGGGTGTTTTAAAAGCATTACATCATGTCCCATTTGAGTACAGTGGAAGTACTCTGAAGCTGCTTAGCCACTTTAATTCTTAATAAGCATGAATCATTCTGCTTGCTTTAAAATAGCAACAATACAGTAGTCTAACGGAAAACATTCAATGGACTCTTTGTGCGATTTATTTGAAACGTTTCTACCTCAAATCCAGATATGCAAGTTCCCTTGACCTATTTTCTCCCTAATCATTTGCAGAAAAAAAGGAATGTGTCATGCCCCAAGCATTAAAACAACCATTAAGGCTTAAATTATTCATGTGTTATGAAATATTGTGCATTGTCGTACAAAGTCTCGGCAGAATTCCCAAATTTATACTGCTTTTTAATCATTGTTCTTAAGACTGATGTGACATACCATTCCTAGCTAGGTTTCTAGCAAAAATTAAAATTTATAGCTAACACCTAGCTCATTAAATACATCAATTATGTTGAAAGATGCTTCATAAAGCGAAGTGCAGCATTAAATAGACAAAGAAGATCATGAGATGGGAATCACCAAGAATCCGATATTATCATGATCAAAGGTGTCGATTCGATTTGTATTGAGATTCTGTTAGTATCATAATTTTATAAATATAGTGATGCAATATAATTATTACTATTATGAACAAACTTAGCAAATAAGTTGTTCCTACCACAGGGGATGATTTACACCCTACCAATGTGTGAATATTTATAGTGCCACCTATAGGATTATAGAGGAACAGCAACATTTTATCACCTCAAATGCAAACGTATATTAATAAAAAAAAAACTATTAACAAAAATCTATTTTGGAGTCAGTGTGACAATATGTTAAAGATCACTCACACAAAAAAGCACTACATAACTGAATCGATTTTCTCCCAGTCTAATAATGAGCCTTTTTACTCCAGAACCGCAATTACAAGTGTGTATCTAGTAATACAACCCACTAATGATTCTACAGAAATGGCAATGAAAACCAAATACCACTGATGTGTAGCTGTTTGTATGGTTTGTATCCTGCTTTTTTTTTTCTTTTTTCTTTTGCATTCCTGTGTCATTATTTGGCTCAGATTACTTGGGGAAGACCGTTTTAGTATGTACAGCTAGTCCTCTAATGATTTATTGTTTGTCTCGGGCATGATTTGAGCTCTTCCTCGTCTTCCCTGGCTCGAACATGAACAGCTGGATATCGCTATGCAGCAGTGATTAAAACAGACTCTCTTGAGCTTGAGGAATTCACGGTCTCCCCTTGTACTGATAATCAACACAATGCATTTTAAAGAACTGGTGAAGAAACATTCCGGAAAAGCAAACTCGAAACAAAACTAGTTTGGCCTAAACAAAAAATAAAATAACTTATGCAACTTTAAGTCTTACTTTCACTTCAAAGTACTTTAAAATTAAACATCTGACAAATTTGAATAATTTAAAAGTTTTGATTATGGTGCAAATCGTTTCAGAAAACAACAGAGAGAGCATTAATTTATTAAACAGAACCTCTAAACCAGATCAACCTGTTTAAAATATAATGAAAAAACTACACATTCCTACTGACACCAGGACTAGTTAGTTTTAGGGACAGCAAGCCTATGCTTGCCCCTGAGCATGCATGTGTGTATATATGTGTGTCTGAGGCACAGACAGAAGATGGGGGAAGGGAGAAAGAAAAAGAAAAAAAAAGTGTTGGTACAGGAAAAGGAAGTGACAGCATCTTCTGTTCTCATGCTTCAGCTCCAATCCACCCAATTAATGTTTAAGGAGCACCTCCTCTAATATCTCTAGTGACCTTATACACTCAAACTATTTTAAACCTACATACTGAATGCAAAACAGTTTCTATATTAACGCAGACGACATCAAGCTTCCCCCTGACCAGGTTTACTCCCTTTTGCCGACAGTCACTGCTAACCTCTTAGACATGTCACATTTTCCAGAGTTTCAGAACTTACTACACTGTAACACAACAGTGCTTTATGTGAACTAAAACAGTGAATAAGCCTTTCATTGCTTGTACAAATAACCTGACAATGTTGAACGATGAGGAAAAAGCTGCAGTTAAATCAGATACTGAAAGCTTGCAGAAGGTCGGTGTGTATTTGCAAAGAACTCAAAATCAATATCATCCAAATAGATTGTATTTGGCCACATAACTTAGGCACAGTATTTGAAATGGATCCAATATGTAAAATGCTTGTGTCTGACTTGTGGACAGAGGTAAAGCATTTTACCAAAAGACTGACTTTTTTTTTTTAGATTATCACCATCCAAACAATCGGCTTCATATTTAATCCAGTAGCAATGTCACTGGTTCTTTGTGTGAACACCCCCCCTCCTTCTTGTTTGTGTTAAAAAAAAAAAAACTAAACACTGACACCAGATTAGTTTTCAGACCTGCTCTCATAGTCGTCCTAAATATGACTTGCACAGTTTGTGAGACTTGAGTGAGGTTTGTGGGAAATAAAAGATGAAGTGAGTTTATTAATGAGCCCTGAAAAAAAAAATGCAGAAGCATGCTACTTTTGATGATGACTTGGTGGCTGGATCATGTGAATAAATAAGATGAAAATGTGTGTAAAGCATAGGCTAAGCACAGAACTCGAAGAAAAGACTGGTGTGTGTGCAGTTCATGCAGGATAACAGTATTTAAGTGTATATATTTTAGCATATCACAGCTGTTCATATATTTATTCTTCTTTTTGCATTTTTCAAGTTCAGCGCGTTAACCCAGAAATGGCACTTTATTCCACTGTATCTATCCATGTTACATTGTTACATTGTGTTTGAAGTTAAAAGACAGAACTATATACATTTCTTTCCCCCGACTCTACACTGTAGCCAAACATTCCTCGGGCTAGTCGCAGGCAGGCTAAAGCGCTCGAGTAACTAAGATATTTTGAGCAAACACAATAACGCGGACGAAGAGAGAAAAAATGTAACCAGCTTAAATTATCATCATACAATACTAATAAGCGCTTTTCAATAAACTTACCTTAAAACCGGTGCGCAAAAAATGACGGACGCCAATTAAAATGTCCTGTTCAAAAGTTGGAGGAGGTCGCTGAGGGGAAACGGAGTGTACACGGAAGTGGAAGGAGCCTGACGATAGCTAGCCACATAATACGTGTTTAAACCTGGAGATCGACTGTCATTGCAAACGCGCAGGCATTTATTCAACCCTTACACGTAACATGTATTTCAGGTTGTATTTCTGCACGTTTAAACGGTTTGCGTTGTGTTTTAGTAACTTAAACTCTCCGCATTCCGTCGCTTCCTGTTTGTTATCAGCCTTGAGTCTGAAATCACCGTTGGCCTTTTGGTTCCTATGTGTGTTACAATAAATGTGTTCCCTTCACCCAGGTTAGCCAGCACAGGCGTAACAAGCACACAGACATAACCCTACAGCATACATACGCACATTACATAGCAAACAGTAGCCATTCTCGTTTCCACATGCTGCATGGTTACAGGGGAATTTATAATTTATGCAACTAAAGTCAAAGAAACAGGTCATGAGGGTCATGTAAAGTTTGCACTGAAGCACCATTATGAGGAAAAACATTTAATTTTATTGATTTCGACAGTGGTGGTGTTGTTAGTGCTTGACCTGAGGTATTTCAGAAACTGGTGATTTCCTAAGATTTCCACACACACATGCACAGCAGTCTGCAGTTTACACAGAGAAGTAAAAGGAAGGAAGAAAAAAGGAAAGAGAGAGAGAGAGAGAGAAAAGAAATAAAAGAATATAGGCACAGCTGTGATTTCCTGCACAACATTCAATGATAGTTGTTCCACCATTCACTACAACAGCAATAAGAAATATTGCCAAAGTTAGCTAGTCTGCTCGTTCATACAGAAACAGAGAGAGAGAAAGAAAAACATTGATCTGTACTTTTATTACTCTAAGTGACTTGTTGATTGAAGAGCTCAGAGGAGAATAGTAAGGCTGGTTCAAGTTGCCATGATATCTTTAACAACTATAACTTTCTACACTGTGTGAACAGAAAAAGATCTCAGTACACAGCACTAGTCCACTGCAGAGTTCTAGCTGCCTACTGACAGTAACTTGTGATGTATGTTGGTCATCGTTATCATCATCATCATCATCATCATCATCATCATCAATATCATCATCGTTCTCTTAAATTATTATCTATGTTAGCTATATAGGTTTTAAGTTATCAACAGTCAATCGTTGTATGTTGAATCTTGTACACCATGTGGTGCCATGGCTACAGCTACTAATGTAGTTAAGCTATTTTAATTAAAAAAAATGGAGACAAATAAAGAGACAATCATATAAAAGCTCCCAGTTAGATCTTGACGGGGTCTTTTTGTCTGTCAGCTAATTTATTTGTAAGTCAACCCCACTCAGAACATTAAGGTGGACGAGCTACAATCGACAAAGAGTACATTGGGTTCCACTACTGTCAGTTAAAAACAGGAATCTGAGGACTCCGTTACAATTTAAATAGTAGAAAATAAAAACAAGTTTTGTTTTTTTTAAACAACCCTTAACTGTTCGTCCAGTTTTGCAAAACGGTATGAACAAGCAAACTAATTGCTAATTTTAAGTAATATCGCTCAGTGATATTGTAGTAAATATTGGCACAGCTGTGATTTGGCTATATGCAAAGTCCTGCAGAAAATCACAGCTGTGCTTATGTTTAATAAAAAAGTAACACTGAAAGTGTGATATTGCTTTTATACAACTGTTATATAAACACTAAATTAACAACAGGTAACCAACAAATCAGGCACAGAATGGGTATATATTTAGTTTGCTCTGTCACTGAAAAATAATTCCAAATTAAACCACAACTTGATGGAACCTTGTATGTTACCATGCTAACAGACAGACTAACTGCCATCCCTGAGCAAGTGGAATAGTGGTTGTAGTGTAACAAACTATTGCTATAAGTAATATCGACAGGTGGAGTGATACAAACAGTAAAATGTTTCAGAACTATTATCCTTAATATTAGTACTCTCTTAATATTAGTACTCTCTTAATATTAGTACTCTATTAATATTAGTACTCTCTTAATATTAGTACTCTATTAATATTAGTACTTTTAGTGGACAAGAACTGTGTAATATGTTATATATAACCATTTTACAATGTTTATTATTATACATCACTCTATGCTACTACAAAACACATTCAATGAGATTTTTTTGTTATCCTTATTACTATGGGATAAAAACACTAAAAAATATGAAATTTTAGCCATATCAGTAAAATTCAACCAAGTAAGCAAATTACTATAATTTCTATATATTTCAGTACAATGTTTTTCAAAAGGCACTGTTATTTGTATGTTTTTGTATTTTTTTCTACAAAAGTTTGCTGAACTCCCAGGTTTTATCATAAAACTCAGATGCAGCATCTATTTGTTTTTTCCTTTTAATAGTGATGGAAAACAATCATTTAAAAATGGTGAAAACATGCCATGAACTTCATATATTTTAAAATATTTTAATGGTTTTTGTAAAAAAAAATTTTTTTTTATACCAGCAGAGTTGCTGCTGTGTGCATGCATGTGATATGAATTTGTTTATGCTTGTAAGGTAGTGTTTAGGTCAAGCTACAGGAACAACCCTGCAAAACTAATAATTCATCTCTTCAAAATTAACTTTTGAATATGACTCTATATGATTAGGAGATATCAGATATGATTGATATCTCCTAATCATATAGAGTCATATTCAAAACTTAATTCCCTCTCCTTTAAATCCATGTGTTTTTGTGTAAACATGATCATCATCACTATCATTTGATTATAATGGGTCTTACTTTTAGGCAAACACAACCCTCAGGCTTACAACAACACAAAGAATTAAAAGAGGGGTACTAACTTTTGAACATGACTATATATGATTAAAAGATATCAGAAGTACTTACCGTAATATGCTTTAAAAATGACTGTATGTTAACAAACCAGATTCAGTGTCTTTTGCACAGTTTTTTAACTCGTACTTAAATAAACAGAGAATCTCATGACTGATGCATACGTTCACATGCACTAGTCTAAAGCTTTCAAGCAAAATAAAAAAAAAATCAACAAAAAACAACAAAATCAAATAGTCTGCTAAAATTAGGATCTATATCAGTATTTGTTTAGGATGCATCAATCTTTGCTAAGTTTGAATAATGTATTTAAATTTGGGTACATCTCTTCTGTAGCAGCATTTTATCATTTCACTAAATATATTACTTTTTAACATTGAAAAAATCTTATAGAACTTCATGATTTCATAACAACTTGGTTCCCTTAAACATCTGTTCATTAAGAGTTTATAAATCTAATCTAATTACAATGGCCTTATGTACACACAGAAGCCTCTTAAAGGTGGACGACTTTCCCACAATGGCCATTACATTGTAATATACAGTACCATGGACAATTTTAAACAAGCTCTCACCAGGAGCTGAAGAAGCAAAACCTAGCTGCAAGTTCACTATACCAGTTTGGCTGAGCTATATTTAAAAATGATAAATTTTATTTGATAGGCATATTTATACAAATTGACTCCAAATCAGGTTTGTACCCAAGTCTCCAATGAAAGTGGATTATATATTAATTTATTAATTATTTATTAATTTTCTTGTTAGACTAAACTTTTAGCCTCATAGCACACAGTACGTCCCTGCTACGGTCTATCTGATGTCACCCAAATGAGGATGGGATCCCTGTTGAGTCTGCTTCCTCTCAAGGTTTCTTGCTATTGTCATAAAGTTGAAATGGATTGAATTGAGTTGACGCCCAAAAGCACACAGTAATATCTATTACAGGTTCTGTGGAACTTGTGCAAACTAGTGCAGCTCCATAATCACTATGTTTAATTTATTATGACTCCAACTATTTAAAGTATAATTAAGCTATTTGTTTAATGCATTATTGAGCTGTTGTATTTATTTCTTTTCCTATTGATTTATGACTCATATTTGTAACTAAATATTACAAGACAGTTTTAAAACTACATGTAGCTGTGATGGAAGTAGAGAAGAGGATAGAAAATAAATAACCTGTTTATATCAAATAAAAACAAAAACTAAAATATAAGACAATGATGGATCACAGCAACAAAGAGCATTAAAATAACTGACAGTGGTGTGAATTACTATCGTGTGTGGTCAGACCTGGCTGGTCTTCTATGTCTCTTGAGGGCTTAACAGCTGTCCATTTTCCCAGAAGAGCATTCAATAATTCATCCTCAGCCAACATTTCAATGAGTTTAATGAGCAGATTGAAATTAATCATGAAAGAAATGGTGAATAGCAAGCAGGTGTCTGCTTCACTTACGAACAATTTGCTTCAGGATGAAGTGCATCATTTTGTCTTTGTAGTTCTTTATGCATTTATTCATCTCCAGGTTTATTAAAGTGACAGTAGAACTGCAACAATGGGCACAACAGCATGCACATGCATGTGCGCGCGCACACACACACACACACACACACACACACTGATAACCTGGAATTGGTGTAAGGCAGGGCAGATGCACCTACAGTAGTACTCCAGGACCAGGGTTAGATGTTCTGTATATCATTGCAGATTTGATATCCTGCCTGTAGAGGGCACTCATTGCCCTTTTTTCTTTTTAAGTCCTACAAGGTGTAATGCAATTCAGCATTAAATCCCATGTTTTGGATGTGTTCCTTTTCAATTTGGATGACAATACCTTATATTTGAACCATATTTGCTCTAAAAATATGATACTTTTATAGCAGTAATAAATGCTAAAGTATGCAATATTCTGTCCACTGTTTGATCAGAAATTTGGCAGTTTGTCTGGTTCTGTTTAAGAGTAAACACATTATTAAGTATGTTCTGATCATAAAGTAGTTTAAAATTGTTTATTTTGATCAGAGTTCAAGCAGGGACTCCGGTAGGTCTAGCTATACAAAAGAGAAACAAACAAACAAACAAAAAAAAAACATAATTTTTTTAATCAACCAATTTTGTTATAAAATTTTATAAAATATAATGGAATATAATATAATTAAAAAGCAAAAGGTTGCTTTACAAAATACTGAATTTCATTTCATTTGTTTTTAGCTACTGAACTTTATAATTTTTTTGTAGGAAATGTTTAAATTTTATTATTTCTAAAGGCATTTTTGCTCAACAGCATTTCTTAACATGTGCTTAAGACTGGAGTCAATAGTTACACAAGTTCTTTGGCTGTTCTGGATGATGCAACTGAAAGGACATCGAGAGCTCATGCTTAATTTGAAAGCTTGCTGGCTCTAGCCAAATAGATTTTGTCATGTCATAATTAATTAGTGGGAAGTTACTCAGCATCCAATATTGCTAAACCTTTTTAGGCTGGTGTCTGTCATTTGGATTTGTTGAAACATACAGCTGTGTAGCCGTTGCATCAGGAAATAATTGGAAAAATTATACCATGGTAAGAAATAAAACTGCTCTAAGAGATCAGTAATGTGGAATAAAAAAGTAGGCCTAGAACAGACCCTTGAGGAACCCCAAAATTGCATGAATGGGGAGGTCATGATAAATGCCTACAGATTGTTGATGTCATATAAATATGACACGAGGCAGGAACATCTTTAAAGCGCCAGTAAATTCCAGTAAAACCAGGCAAGTACAGTAGTATGTAATTTACTGTCTAAGTAGTGTGAAACTGACAGAAAAGCTCAATGTGATTCTTATACTATGTAGCATCTCATTCTTAGAGTCATTGCCTAGAGATGCACCAAATCTACTCTAAATGACGATTTTTTACTCCTACAGTGGGGAGTTCTTACTGTGAAGGATAAAGGCTTCAGGGAAAATGAGAGCAATATCTTGAACACTTCAAGAAAAAATCATTATGTAAAATCTTACACTGACTGGCTTAGCTTACACATTAAATAAAACACTGACTGGCTTAGCGTACACAGTAGTGTTTTCAAGGATTGCTATGAGTAGCACATAGGAAAGTAACAATATTGTACTGACTGATCTTCCCAAATAGGAAATATCTCACTGTAAAAACAGATGCATGTTTCCTATCTGAATTGTTTTAACACAATTAAACAAATGACCACATTCCCTATATTACAGTATGTTAAGCTTACCGAAAGAAATTATTTTATGTCATAAAATCTTGAAATTATTTATCACTTATAAAAGCAATTTCAGTGGAATCACATTTTTGTTTTGTCTCTTTTTTCCTCATGTCATCTCAAGTAGGTTTTAATAGCCGCTGTCGCTTCTTCTCATGAGGGATTAATATGAACAATATACAGTACATGTGGATTTCTGTGTGTGCTGTTGGCCATGTTATGCAAATAGAAGTGATGGAATTGAAAATATGCAAACATGCCTAAGCTAAGTACACTCACACAAACATGAGACATCATCATGTGACAACCTAGTTTTTTGCCATGTGAGGGTGGCAAAAAGTTTTGACAATGTATTACTGTGTTTATTTTGGGATGGTTAGTGTAGGTTTTTTTTTACTATGTTTAAGTTGCTAACCAACAATAAGATGTTTCATATGAATGAGGCTGGATAAAATCTCTCTCTCTCTCTCTCTCTCTCTCTCTCTCTGTCTGTCACACACACACACACACACACACACACACACTGATCAGTATGCATATGAATGCATAGCATTAAAGCCTTTAACGCACTTTTTTTGGGTTCCCCTAGTGCCCTGGGGATGGCTCTGGCCCTTGAGACATGGCTCTGCATGTCCTCTGGGGTTGTGCTGTGGTGTCTGGCACTGGGATGTGGCAGAGGATCCTACGCATGCTGTCTGTTGTTTGTCCTGTGCATCCCATGGGCGCTGGATTGGATTAGGATCTAAAGAATTTGGTGGCCCAGTCAGCAGTCTTGGGCTGTTTGCCGCTGGGCTCTGTGCATGGAAGTTCATGGTGCATTGGATGATTGGATTAAGCATTGGGTGTTCTGATGCCTTTTCTTTTGTGGCCAGCATTGACTTTTTTTTCCGCAATTTGTGCTTTATTGGTTTTTCGTGGGAGATCGGACAGGATGGGCATGGGTGGGCCTTGGGTGACTTTGATCCTGTCACCAGTTTGCTGTTTTAATAGCTGGTGATGTTATTTAGTTGACCTGTCAATGGTCATAATGTTATGGCTGATTGGTGCATCTCATACACTTAAACATCCTCTTGGTTTTAGAAATCTCTGTAGTGATATATTGGTTATATATTAAAGCAGCTTGCTATTTTGAATAATAGTAATTGATCATACCATTGTTCCTTTTGAAAATATAATAGCCATAGCATGGTGGTGGTATGGTTAGCCCTATGGTCGCGCACCTCCAGTGTCAAGGGTTCGATTCCTGCCACGAGTCCGTGTCAGTGGAGTTTGCATGTTCTCCCCATGCCTGGTGGAGTTTCCTCACACAGTTCAACGACACACATAGTATGTTAATTGGCATTCATAAATTGTGTGTGTATGTATGTGCCTGGAGATGTATTGGCACCCTGTCCAGGGTGTACCCTGCCTCATGCCCAAAGTCTCAGGGACCCCCGCCACCCTGTACAGGATAAGCGCTATAGAAGTTGAATGAATTGATGAATGAAAAGCCATCTGAATCTGTACATGAATGTTAGCAAAAATCTGTTTCACCAAAGAACAGCTGGTAACTGTTGTGCAAATGCTTTCAATAATTGAAAGGTCTCATATGCATATTGATTAAGTGACATTTACACTCTGTAACTAGAGGCATCACAATGAACATAATTGTTCCGAACACTGAGACGTGATGGGGTGTAGTATTTGGAGAGCTCCTGCCTGTGTGTGGCCAACATACATGTTAAACAGATAGCTTGAAGTATGTCATAATGTTCTAAGCAACTCCAGAATGAAAGAAATACAAAGTATTGTCAGGTGGTAATCTTGAACTGTATTATTTCTTCTCCCCAATTTCATACAATATTAAACTGTACATAAGACAAATCTGAAATCTCTCACAATCACATCTCAGTCACACCTCCAGGATAATGTTTATTGCTTTTAAAGATATTTTTAATCTCTGTTTTCTTCCCATTCTTTTTTTTCAGTTTTACAATTATACAAACAACAAATAAACCTTACTGTGAAGAAAATGCCTCTTTTTTTTTCATTTTCATGTGTACACACAAATATACAAAGGAAAGTCTATGTACACTGGTAGCTTCATATAATACATCGATGTAAATTTTGAAATGTAACTAGGCAAATTAATTTTGTGTAAACTATGCAAATATCATTGAGTTTGTCTTCTAAGAAAACTTTTGCAATGACTTCATGGTCTATCCTTTTTTACATATTGCATGGTTTGCTTAAACGAAGCATTTTTCCGCCATTCAATGCACCGACATTCAAAAGGTTTAGTCACCATATTTCAAGTTCTTATCTGCGAATATCAATATAAATAAACATTAGGCAAAATATTTTTTTGTCCCAATAAAAGTGCAAAACCCCAATATTACTAACATTACTGCAAACTATCGCTTGGTGAATATAAACTATTAAAAAGTACCGGTGGAATTCTAATCTTCCCCTATGGACTCATTCTTAGATATTGGCAAAAATGACTGAAGAATATAACTAGTGGGAGTTAAATTGTTTTACATTTTTTCTGTTTTTTTCTTCTTCTCATTTCTGTTCACATATAAACCACAGGAAACAAGAATTATTTTTAAGTAGTTCTGAGTCCTTAAACAACTATAGTTGTCCTCAGTGTCTATTTTCATTTAAATACAGAATTAAATCCAACCAGTACATCAATCTCATATAATAGTAATAATACAAATTAAATGTTTTATATTCAATAATAAAATATATTGGTGCGATTTTAAGCACTTTCTTACTCAATCTCTTCTTTCTATAGCACAAAAACATATTATAGCTATTTAAAATAAGACATTCTAGCACTGCATGAACATGAACAATGTACAAGGGAACAAATTCATAAAATCTCACAGATATTTGGGGGCAGAAATCATTTCTTAAAAAAAAAAATGAGCAAAATTACATTCATATACAATGTAAAAATCCCATCTCACCACTAGATGTCTGTGTCTTATATGGTTTCAAGCTGTCAAGCACAGCGCAAACGAATGCAAATAAGTGCTCTATCGCAACTCGGCGGAATTGCTATTCAAATCGTTTTACACAATTTTTCACGATCATAAATTAGTTTTGCATTATGCTGCTCGAATATTGTGGTGCAATGCAAATGCTAAACAATTATAGTTAGATTCATGTGGAATTTAGGCAATGCACCTAGATCAGAGAACTACCTTCAGCAGTCAAATTACCCAACATGAAAATGTGCATGTGAAATTAATTTAGGAGAATAAATACAGGAAATAATAAATAATGACTACTATTTGCTGCAAGAAAAAAAGATCATATTTCATATTCCACCACAATGACTTTAGAGTGATTAGAAATATATAAAAGTGAACATTTATAAATGTTATTCCCGTTATACGTTTATGAGCCAAATTTGATCTATTCCCATTTACAATGAATCTACAAGCAATCTCAAGAGAATGACATTTGAGAGCCATTTTTTTGACAATTAAGTTAGTAATGTCCACATTAAAATCAGGGCAAAAAGAATGCAGTTTTTGACAATTCTACGTAATCTGTCACATGAACTAGATCTGATTCTGGGTAAAGATGACAGGTTATTATTATTATTTTTTTATTTCAAGTCAAATGCATTTAGATACTACTATATTTAGATGAAGACAGTGTCTTAAACATGACACAAATATTTATAAACGGTTTTTGTTCAACTTAAAAGGCATTTCTGATTTTAAATGAATTGTCAAAACAGTTCAACAGAAAATTACAAAAACTAAAAATAACAATCAGTTGGATTGAAAAGAATTGAAAATAAATTGGACTTTTAGAAGGTGAGAATATATCGTATATTGACAAAGAGATAGAGGCAGAGAGTGCTCAATATAACCAGCATCTAAACAAAGCATCTTAACTATGAGTAAGTTTCAGAGTCTCTGTTTCTCTGTGCCGCTCAACCAGGACGAGGGAAGGAGAAAGAGATGTAGGAAGAGACGGTGGTGGAGGAGTCAGGGGTACCAGGCTTTTGAGAGGATGCGGGGATATAGAGGGAGGAAGAGACGAGAGCTGAGGTAAGGTTCCCCCCAGACCTGCGGTCTTGGCTTCAGGAATGTGAGGGCGGCCCCCCATCCTATTCTCCTTCCCTTGGCTCGCGTGGAAGTCTGGCTCGTTCTCATTCTCCGAGCTACAGTCACTCAGGTCTGTGATTTCCAACTCCGAATCCGACCCCGGATCCTGTTTCATTCCAGCGCACCGATCTGATGGACTCTGGATGCCTCCTCCACTCCCTAACCCGAGTGATCCCAAACCTAATCCTAATCCCACCCCAAGTCCACCACCACCAACCCCTGTAATGTTAGCGTTCTCTCCTCTCTCCCTCTCATTCAGGCCAGAACCTAGAATACCCAGCTCAGTCCGTCCATGCAGTAAACTACCAGGGTATGACGGGATGCAAAATCGTGGGGCCTGACCACCCACTGAGCTGTTGGCTCCTCCGGTTTGAGCCCGCTCTGTTCCCGCTGTGTCCCCAGGAGGCAGAAGTGAGGAAAATGGATGAGGGAGCTGTGCCAGGCCAGACTGAAGCGGATTTGGATAGAAGTGTGAGGGGTAGATTGAGCCTGGTGGGAGTTTAGGGCAGTTGTTGAGGGATAAGGCCCCGGGAAGATACGGGTTGAAGCCCCAAGAGTAGTCAAACGCAGGGTTACGGGGGTAAGGACCCAACATGGACGGAGGTTTGGAGTAGCAGGGGGCTCCTGTTGGGGAAAGAGATGAGCAATTGGTTTAAGCAGTAAACTTAACTTAACAATTCTATATGATATGATACTACATGATACTATTAAATCACACTATACGAAATAAACACGTTGAAAACTACACGGCTGAATTAAGTTAAACACTTGTTGGATAATTTACTTCACATCTGCAAACCTTCAATTTTCCTTCTTCCACATTTTCCTCATGCTTTCTATTCCTTTACACTGTGCTCATCCTCACACACTTCTCTCTCTCTTTCTCTCTTTCTCCTGTTATTTGCTATGCAGGCCTAATTTGACAGTGCTAGAGTCTCTCTGTGTTCTGGGCCAGGAGTAGCTTGCAGACACATGAATATTGAATCAGTCAGGCAGGCCTCGCTTGCTTATGAAAACACAGTAATGGACGCCCACAGGCCACAAACTGAAGCCTGCACCCTCAATTAGGACCTTCCTGCCTGGGAAGGGATTAGGACAGGGAGGACACATGGGAGTGAGATCAGGCTAAAAAGGGGAGGAGGAAGGAATAGGACCTGAGGATAAACAAAGTAAGGGAGGGCAAGTTAGGGTGGATAGGTACGTACACATACACACAAAAACACACACACGTGCTCCACACCAACACACACATTCTGATGCACCGACACTTTGAAGCGCATATGGACTAGAGACAAAGCAGTGTACATCCACTGACAGTTTGATGACCTCTATGCTGAATCGTCCCCTTTGAAATTCAAATGCGTCTACTAAAATGCAAATGTAAACTAACATTACCATGGCAAACGAATGCCTCAGATCAAATCAAGATACAAGTCTCCTTAATGACTGGAACATAAAACAGCACCTCCTCTTCCAGTGCAGATATTTATTTTAGATATTTATTTTTTGTACTTCCATAAATGATTCCCATATCTCATAGAACATCAGAAAAACTGCACAAGCCACACTGTGCATGAAGTTACAGGCTAAAAGGAGAGGTGCGGTTTGTAGTAGCTTTTCTTTCAACTTCTCCATTGACATTCTTTTACACTTCGCATCAGGTTATGAGATCAATCAGGACATCAGCTTAAAGAAAAAAGAAAAAACCCCTCCACCTCTTACATTTCATTTCTTTGATATGGCATAAAAAAAGTTCTACTACGTTTATAAGAAGCTTTATTAATTAAAACAGACATTTAATTAGAATTTGTATATGTCTATTTTTTTGACCTATAAACAATATATAAGAAAAGCAAGTTTATTCTACAGATGGTCCAGGGTGACATTTTAGCCAATGTCCCCGACCTAGAATTCTAATTCAGTATATCAAATGTAAATCCAGTATCAATCAATATCTTGTATTTGATGTCCAGCATCTTTCATCTAATCAAATATAAATTAGAGCTTCTGTGAGGTGGAGAAGGAGGAGATCGGACACACAGATCGACTCACCTCTGAGCATTAGGGAAAGGCAAATGTCTTTCATCAGAAGACTTAACACAAACTTGATTTAATAATGCTTATTAAATGCAAATTTTAATTTGGCCTTTGTTATTAATCCATTATATTTATTTTTTTTCTTTCATTCTTACCTATCCTAAAACATAAATTAACTGGTTTGTTGAAAGAAAATGAACATTGTTAAGATATAAAGATCGATATATTTTGACCCAAACAATTTGGATTTCTTATCTAATTAACTAATAATTATTTTATAGTACTTTGGTGTCTGACCTTTAAAAGCATTTTATTTTAATATTCTTGAGTAAAACTGTTCAAAAACTATATTCTATTAATTTTAGTTATAATGTATTTACAGAATACTACTGTAAAAATAATGTGATCAGGCAGATTAGACTTGAATGCAAATTGTAAAATTCTAATTTCCATAAGATTTATTGTAAATTTATATACATGATAAGATATGTATATTAACCCAGATATATTGGTACTTTTCGCCACTACTCAGCATTGGGTTTAAATGCTACTACTACCACTACTATAATAATAATAATAATAATAATAATAATAATATTATCATCATCATTATCATAATAATAATAATTATTATTATTATTGTTCTAACTTTATATTATTATTATTATTATTATTATTATTATTATTATTGTTCTAACTTTATATTATTATTATTATTATTATTATTATTATTTAAACCAAAGCCAGAGCTGTAATTTTTGTGAGAAAAATATATTGTATAAAACACTAGAGATGTAAACAGTCTAATTAACATTATGTATACATTCCTAATGAATTGTATGTATTTTTAGTTGTATATTCTTAATGATACAAGGTTCACAGTAATAAAAAAAAAATCTATTCTGTCCCACTCTATACTGCACCGTATATTATTCTCTTCCTATGTGTTTCTCACTCACCTGAACCAAGGAATGGAAAAGCGTCCAGTCTGAGCTTGTCCCCCTCTGGGGCTCCTGTGGCACGGTCAAACAGAGTAGTTCCACGGGCAGAATCAGGCAACCGAGGAAATAAAGACTGCAAGGTCTGAGAGATTAAAAGTAAAGAGGAATGAACAAAAGAGGCAGGTGAGAACAGGTGAAAAAAAGCAAGGGGGGGGGGGGTAAAGGAAGAAAAGTAAAGGAAGAAACCAAATGTAGAAAAGTTTTTTCTTCATTAACTCTCCTATAGTTCTTAGTCAACTTTTTTTCCACCATAATCCAGTGATCAAAAATATCTGTCACACCATCCCGTATTCATTGGCGAACTGATCTAATATTCTCTTTCTTCTTTAATTTCTTATATTCTTTTTTTTTTTTAGGTCAATACCATCAATGAATACACCAGCCAAGGTGAGAATAAGACGGAGGGGATAATAGCTTCTTTGGTTTTAAGGCCACTTAACTCCCACTTTGACTTTTCTTTCTTCTTTCTCCTTCACCTTACTTTCTTGCCCCCCCGCCCACCCCCCCAGTTCCTTTTCTCTTTCTGACCTCATTTTTCTAGATAACTTTCACACATTTAAAAAGTTTTGTAAATTCTTATTTGCAAATTACCTGGTGACTGAAATAATTAAAATTAAATTAGAAGATGAGCTTTATTTTTAACAGTTTACTTGCATAAACAATACTATATTGAACTTTATATATAAATATATATAGGCCTATAAGGTATACAAGGTATATATATCCCTTGTTTTTGGACAATTTTGTTTGCAAAAAAAATTCTTTAAGTAGTTTTAGCAGGTAAATTTAAGTAGTTTTAGTATTATCATAAAGTTGCCCAACATGAATTTGGTTTTATTTTCTACAACACTCTTTAACTAACACCATATGCAGATTAATGTATGCACTGTATACAAATAATTGCATTATAGTATGCAAATACAGCAAATGAATAACAGTGGTCCCAAAAAGAAATTTTTATTTTGGGCATAAAAAGAGGTAATGATTTATCATTATATCAGTATAAGTCATCTACCAATTCTCACATACCTCTGGAGTCACAGGGCTGCAGTCTGCTGTAGCTGCCCCTCCATTAAAGTGGTTCTGGGCTAGCAGGAAAGGAGAGCTGGCCATGTCTAAGAGCGGATAGTTTACCAGAACCACCTTACTGAAGTTAAATTTGTAGGTGAACCGCTTTCCTTTGGTTTTGTGCAAAATACGCTTGTTGTAGTAGTACCTAGAGCATGAAACAGAGTAAACACCATACATATATTGGGGATATAAGAATCAAGAAAATGAGAGGTGATATAAAAATAAGAGGGTAAGTAACGTTGGTGGAAATTGTAAAATTTATACACTTTCTACAAAGGTAAAAAAAACATTTTCATGATTATTCTGAGGATTTATATTTTTTCTTTTTTTGGTACACATAACCAATATTATATATGATATTGCAATAACATACAAAAATATGTCATGGAATTTCTAAATCCTGTTTATTTCAATCAATGAATGGATATTTTTAAGCATATAAAACTTAATATAAGTTTAATATAAAAAATATAAATGTAATACTAATTGTCCTAAATTTTTTGTTTCTAAAATACAATGATGTACATTTTCAGGTCATTTTGCATTGTATATTTAGTATATTGCAAAAAAGTTGATATTATGGTTTTACTACCTTGCCTTGCTCTACTCCTTCTCAAATATCAAAGTTATTTATGGTTGGGTTCCTTCTATTCCACTCAGTAGGCTACACAAGTGCACATAATGCAACCTGCCACACCAGTGATTTGTACGCTTTGCTTGCATGGCAATTGAGCACTGTCCCTTAATTGAGCAATTAGAATAGGCTAATCAAAGAGGCCAATTATGGCCTGCACCAATTCATAACAATTACCCGCCATGACAGTGTGTATTACAGACAAAGCAGGGGGAGGGGGTGAAGAGGGTTGATGCAGAATGGGAGGAAAATAAACCTGAAAGATGGAAGTGTCTGGGAAATAATTTAAATATGCAAAAAAAAAAAAAAAAGATTGCCGTTTGTTTGATATGGAAAATAATTCATAATTCATGCATTAAATCCAATGAAAGTTTGGGTTTCTGGATTAAACCTTTATATAACAAATAATACATGTTATAAGGATCAATCTGACCTGTTTATTTCTACTGACATATTCTGGCCAAAGCTGAATGTTTAAAGATAAATATACAAGCAAATATAGTGTATATAACAAATGGCAAAATACATACTCCTGTAATCTAGGATCAGTTCAAATTAAGAAGTGAGTCCTTGTTGTAACGTGATTTAAATTTTAAACCAGCTTGCCATAATTAAAATGTAAAGTTCTCATGTAATGCTGTAAGGAGACTGATGATTGTCATTTAACGTAACGTAATTTCTGAAATTCTTGCTACATCTGTTATCACCAAATATGCTTTTAACTGAGGTGTTTGTCATTATATCACAGTTTACTATGAGAGCAGCTTAGTAATAGCTTTTGCATGTTTTAGACTTGCCTTTTCTCCTATAAGATAAATAAAAAATTTAATTGAAGTAAACGAAATATATTAACCTAAAACTTTACTTGATGAGAACTGCCTGCTTGTATGATCAAGCCATGTACAGGCCACTTATACTAAATAAATTCAATTCAATTCAATTTTATTTGTATAGCGCTTTTAGCAATTTTCATTGCCACAAAGCAGCTTTACACAGTCAAAAGAATTATTTAAGTATTTAAATAAGTATTTAAATAAATGATTCGGAAAGCAGTCATCTATCCATCCTGTTGTTTGTTTGCTTGTTTTTGTGTCAGCATGACATAATGAAGTAATTTTACAATATAAAATGTTAAACCCAATACTATATTTTTATGTAAAATGTATGTTTTTATAATGCTAATAAAAAGCTGAGAATGATTGATGCTATAACTAGATACAGTTAGTGAGACTGTATTTTATATATATTTTTTTATTTAATATTTTTCTTTAGTAAGCAGGTTATCATAGGATGTTTTTTTTTTTTTTTTGGTATACCAGCAATTAAAAAAATAAAAAATTGACAACAAAGAACAAGGGTTCTCTTTGTTACCCTTAACAATGTTTAACAAATTCCACCTTGCTACGATGACGAATGTACCTTTTATGTAAAAATACACTTTTTGATTTTTCAATATGATATCATTCTGAAATATCATTAAAATATTTCTACCAAAAAAAGGGGGGAAAAAGTCACTAGAATTTTTTGTACTATTTTGTGTTAATTCTGCATAATATTGTGCATGAAGTTGTCAAAATATTTAATATACTTCCAAGAATGAGCAAGAAAACGGTATTCCTATTAAAGTGGCCAATGACTGTATGTAGTAAAAGTTCAGTGAAGTACACCAAGTTTCTTGCCCTATGTCTTTACACACAGACAGACAGACACACACACACACAGACACACAGACACACACACACACACACACACAGACACACACACACACACACACACACACACACACACACACACACACACACACACACACACACACACACACACATATTACACCTACACACTGAAAAAGCCCACCTTAGTGCACGACTAAGCTTGTCGTAGTTCATGTGAGGCTTGCACTTGCGAATCCCCCAGAGTCTTGCCACTTCATCCGGGTCTTTGATCACAAATTCGCCATAGTCTCCCTGCCAGGCAATCACCCCCTGGTATTCCTCCTTCTGCAGCAGCTCCAGGATGAAATGCCACAGCTGGATCTGCCTGGAGCCAGGGCTAGATTCTGGCTTATAGGCCCAGTCTGGAAAGGCAAAGCCTGAGGAAAGCAAGGGAAGAAAAAGTAGAGGACATGGATGAGACCTGTTGGTTTTTTTAATGCTGGCTAAGGGGTAGAGATGTCTAAATATCATATGCACATAAGGGGTTGGGTTTCCCTTAAGATTAAACTCTAAAATAAGCCTTGAATAGGAAGCATAAAAATAACATTTAGCAATAAAATAGTCTGTGTTATTTTCGTAAAAATGTAAAAACTACAATTACAACAAGACCAATCAGTATAATGCTAGATTAAACACTGTAAGCATCATTGATTTTTAAGTGAACATGGAGGACTTTTGCTCACCTGGTGTCCACAGGGCTGGGACAGGTGGAGTGAGGAGCAGGTCACTAACACAATTACAGTCCATGCCTTCACTGCACCTGCGTGCACACACACACACACACATACAGTATGTATATACTATGTAATAACTAACAGTACTAGTAACTATACAGCTTTAATAGCTTTTATTTACACAGTAACATATGATTTTACACAACCGTACTTTTCACAGCTGCGGTACTCAAAGCTCAGTATCCATTGTTCTGAACCATAAGATGTCATTCCTGTGGCCTTTGATTCATATCATATTCATTTCATATCGTAAAAGTGCTGAAGGCTAACCCCGACAGGCAAGTGTCAGATCACTGAGCTTTACTTTACAAAGAGATGAAGTCCAAGGATCCTCTGTTGTATATATATCTAGAGCTATGATGTGGGACCAACCTGGGAGGCTGTTCAACCAATCAGCCATGCATAGTTGTTTTTTCTTTTTTTTTAGCACCTCTAAAGGCAGACTGTTGTATTGGGATCAGAAGAATCCTCAAAGCAACAATGAGTGCACAACTGGGGAAATTCATTCTTATTCTGGATGTCGCAATATTATAAAGGTGGTTTTAACATGCTGGGGTGGAAGAAAAAAAAACATCAGTACACGATACCTTTAATGCTAGTCTCTCCCTCACTGCCTCAGTCCTCTCTCTCTCTCTTTCTCTCCCTCTCTCTCTTCCCTCGTCTCTTCTACTACTCTATTTAATTATGCTCTGTGAATTTTGGATCTTCCCTCCAGCATTGAAATGGAACGTGAATTATTAAGGTGTGTTTGTATAAATTATTATTGCTAACTCCAGGCACTTCTCTCTTCCATGCACTCAATGCATCTGTGCACACACACACACACACACACACACACACATACTCCTTCTCTCTCTCGCCTTTAGTTTTAGAACTGTCCAGTTACTTGCTCCTCTCTACTTTCTCTTCTTGCTTTCTGATCTGTTTTTTTTTATTCATCTTCTATTCCTCTTTCACTTTTTTCTTCTGACACACACACGTTTCTTCTCCTTTATACCAATTATCCAATTATTATCGCACTTTCTTCAAGTAATTATCCTGCGATTCTTTTCACTTTGCATACTTTGTTATAAAGTTTTCATATCTTCTATATAAATATATCTAATACAGTACAGTTTCTCATATACGCAGCTTATACACACTGCATTTGTCCAGGCAACTTGATGGTGCAACCCCACACCTCCAGGGTCTGTGAATCAATCCCAAGCTACCAACTGTATGGCGTTTTAACCGTTCTCTCATGGTCTCCTCTGAGTTCTCTACTTTCTTCCTACCTCCCAAAAACATTCCAAATATGGACTAATTAAGGTAAGTTCCCATAGGTGTGAGTGAATGAGTGTGTGGACAGATTTGTCTAGATCAAATTAATAAGGTGTATGAAGAAATTCATTTATATTTTCAGTATTTCAATATATTACTCTAACAATGAATAGAGAAATTAATTGTTATATATAGTACATGCTAATAACTGCTTGGAAAAATGAAGTTTTTGTGTTTTTTTTTTCTGAGCATAATTTGAGACCGATACCTTGAGATTTTGACATTTTCACAATATTATTATCACTCTTATGGTCAGACACTGAAATTACAATGAAAATCTAAATAAAAATCAGGACGATCTACACTGTCTGCCTATGCATACATTTAAAATCAAATATGCTATTTCTTCTTGTCTTTGTTATTACCTACTTCTTAGTTCTTAAGCCAACCATTCAAGAGATTAACCATCATGAGACAAGTTCTAATGATCATGGTAGTCAACATGAAGACAGTTCTATTGGCAGACAGGTGGCTTAGCATATTTGTGTCGGCATTACCAAATTGCTCCTAGTGTGTGAATGAGCGTGTGAATGTTGACTGGAGGTTCTTCCATAATGGGAATAAATACAATGGTCACCATTGGCCTCCACAGACCCTTGTTGGACTACAGAGCTTCCTGGATGGATGGATCACACTTATTATGATATTAGATCATCATAGTGGGAAGCATAGGAAAAATTCCAAAAATATTTTTTTAAAGATTGCAAGGAATTATGGTCATCTCATTGCTCATACTGTACTGTAGCTTTTAAAGCATTTCAGAGCATTTTAGGCATTTTCGTTTTTGTTGTGTTTTTAATAAACATATTGCACACAGAGCTCAGCATTGTGCAGTATAGAGTGACATATTCCTTTTTCAGCACTGATACACATAATTGGGTGTTTTATGGTTGTTTTCTGTTGTTCCTATGACCCCCCCAAAAATGCTCATTTTGAGACTTCTAAATGTTTGCAACGTCGTTCCCATATTCCGCCAGTAGTAAAATTTACACGTTATAAAAATAATGATAACTTTCATTCTACCTGGCATATTTTTAATCGTCATTGACCTATGCAGTGTTGCCGGCACGGACCTTGAGTTTTAAGGGTTAAAACTAATTGGGAATTTTCTCAAACACACCCACCCACCAGCCAGCTCTCCTTTATAATTATGACAGCCGTCAACTGGAAAGTTTGAAGGTTTACACATGCTGCCTCCTAGACGCCTAGAAGAGCAACCAACTGCAAATTTTCAAACTGCCACTCAAGTTCATCACCTTCAGAGGAAAACCCTATGCATCCCATGCATTACACCATTAATATGCACTAAGATAACAAATTAATGACAAATGAGTTTGATTTGAGATATAGGATTTGTCCTATATTTGAACTCACTCAACCACCACACATTTGATTAAACTGTACTTGAACATACAGCATTTAATAGACTCTTTCACAAGTGAAAATGTTGTTATACTTGTACCACCTTGGCCACAGACCTAACACACAACATCTCTCTCTCTCTCTCTCTCTCTCTTTCTCACTCCCACTCAGTAATTTTCCGTTTGATTTCGGAGGTAATGCATTTTTTACAAATCAAAGAGGAAGCCAGTCCACCCCCCACTACTTTTGCCCAATCTCCCTCTCTTACCCCCCCTTCTTTTCCCCCAGGCAGGTGAGGAGATAAAGGAGCCCCCATCATTTCCTTGTTAGTTTTGATTTGGGCAGCACAGGGCTTTCAAGTTCCTCCCATCACCCCCAGAAACATTATAACTATCAGCCCTGGGAATACATCTCCTTACACACTTCTAGATATGGAGATACACAGTGATGTACAACAACAAACACACCAGCACATTGCATGAAAATGCACAGCACAACAACATATAATAAAACAGTATCAATTCTATCTGTGACCGCGGTTTTATTGTGCAAGTCTACACAACATGATGTGTGTCTATTTTTCATGACCAACTATAGGCATGACTGTTAAACAACACGGAGCAATTACTCAAGTATAAATTATTCATCATAAATCAATTACTGTTGATTCACATTTTATTTGAAGCTACCTACGCTATTTAAACAACATAGCACTTCATATAGACTAAAATATGAATGATTATTTGCACATTTTCTGCTTTATGGAGTTCTTATCAAGTCCAAATTCCTGTTAAATTTCTGGCACTTGTGTACTGTAAAGATGCATCAGTAACCATTCTAGATTCCCTAAAACATTCTATTTAGTCATCACATTCTTCGTGATTATTTTTAAACCAGTGCAAACACTGAAAAAAAAGTTGAAAAAGTTTTGGGAAAATGCAAGTGTACAGTTTTTATGGCTTGCACAAAACATTGGTTTGTTGATAAGAAAGTGTCACAAAATACCTAATGGCCAAAAAACAAACAAACAAACAAACAAAAAAATCATACTTAAAAGCAGAATCAAATATTAAGGTTTTATGTGTATTGTGATGTATGTACAGTACAGATATACAGTATGTGGAACTACAAAACTAAATACCTAGTGATCATATCTAATAACATGACATTTTGTGCTATAAATGGATAAAAACAATCAGTTAATAATTAAAAGGAATGATACAACTTTTTTATTAATTTTCATGAATGAAATTGACATTTCTCTACTGCGCATAGAAAATCACATTCTATTTTGATTGTATTGTTGTGACATACATGACCTACTAAGATGTGAGTGTTTTTAAATAATTTAAGAATGTTTGTATTTGTATGGTAAAATAAGAATAGTCTTTATTGTGCAAAAATGACAGACAACGACAACATATAACCTTTTCACGGTGCCATTATATATTTAACACAAATGAAGCCAAAAAGACATGCGTTCAACACTAAGTACCCCCACGATTTAATAGCTTGTTGAT
Organism: Clarias gariepinus; assembly: GCF_024256425.1. Lineage (NCBI taxonomy): Eukaryota > Metazoa > Chordata > Actinopteri > Siluriformes > Clariidae > Clarias > Clarias gariepinus. The sequence continues at coordinate 9,709,236 of NC_071125.1, forward strand.
CCACCTTTAGCATCAATAACCTGAAGTAATTGTTTCCTCTATGACTTTATCAGTCTGTCATTTCATTGTGGAGGAATTTTGGCTTATTCTTCTTTATTATGTTACTTCAGTTTATTGAGATTTTGGGGAATTTGCATGTGCACAGACCTCTTAAGGTCACGCATGTTTTTTTTAATAAATAAGGTTAAATTGTTAATAAATAATGGCACAGCGAAAAAAGTTACATGTTGTTTGTCTGTAATTTGCCCAATACTATTTATTTTTTTTGTGATGCTCTTGGGCCTATATAGATCTGATGTTTATTCATACTTTATGATCTAACTAATTGTAGTAAAATCGTTTTTTAATTCCCATATATCTAATTAAAAACATATATATGTAATAGAAAAATAATACAAACAGATATAACAAATGTGTTTCCTGGGGAAAAAATCTATTAAGAAGAAGAAAAGGAAAAAGGAAATTTATGACACACAGGGGACACTGTATCTTCTGCAGCATGGTGACATGGAAGGAGAACATCCTTTTGAATGAAAATCTAATAACAAGATACATAATCTAATGCGTCTAGCTTTTAAACGATGGGCAATACAGGAAGCACATTCCTAATATCTGTCCAATCTTTGTGTTGGACTGCACTGTTTCTATGCACCCTCTTTATCTGCAATCCATCAAAATGTAGCATCTCTCTCTCTCTCTCATTCTCTGTCTTTCTCCTCCACTCTTCCTTCCTTCTGCTCCCTCTCACTTTTTATGTATCCCTTTCCCTCTCTTGTCTGCTCTGACACTCCTCTGCACAGCCCCAGGGTCGAAGAACAGAGAGACTGGCTGGTGTGGTGTTTGTTAGTAGTGATGAAGAGAAGGAGTAGGAGGGAGTGAGGGTTTGTGGAGATAGAAGCTGAGGACATGTCAGACAAAATGTGAAAACACAAGTGGAGTTGGCCAGAAATCACAGTACATCATCATTAGGGTATCAACCTGATCTCATGAATTCGTTTGAGCGAGGGTGATGTGGATTTTCTTCAGTTTTATAAAATGAAAGTTGTAAGAAAAACACAACCCATGTTCCTAACTCTAACTCTAACCTTTGTGACTTTTAGTTTGAATTAAATTGCTTGGTATATTACATTTATTTTATTCTTTTTTTTAAAGAAGGAAATTGAACTATGGTGTATGAAGTATTAAAGCTTCAGTGTCATAAAAGTTATCTGATAAGTATTTTTATCATGCGTTCTCAAAGCTTTGTTTCCAAGGCTCTTTAAACAGCATAGCATGTTCTATGTGTTATTGCTAACCAGAATGTGAAGATGTTTTTTTTTTTTACTAATCTTTCAGCGTTTATATAATTATTGTCAGCATCTACCACCAGCAAAAGAGGATTCTCAAAGTTGTACAGGTATTTGTACTCAATTGCATAAAACCCGAGTTCAAAACAAAGAACTACAGGTTGTCCAATAATTTTCTGTCCATAGTTGAAATTCCCACAATCAAGCAATATCATGCATAACACTGGATAAGTTAACATAAGTTCATCATGAGTGGGAAAGACAGCACTGTGGGTGTTTATAAAGATCCGGCAATCACGAGGAATTTTAAATGAATTTACATTTTAATAAATAGTGTTAATATCCCATATCTATCCAACCAAACATCCATCTAGGAACATCTATTGTCCAGCTAAGGATGATGGCAGCCGATGGTGATTATCATTGTATTTTTTCCCATTTTACGATAATAGTGGGAGCTCCTGTCAACATTGACATGTGCATTCACACACTTCAGGCAGATTGGAAACCCCAATTAGCCTAAACTACATGTCTTTGCACTATAGGAGAAAACCAGAGTAATATCCCATATGTATGGATACTTTTAGGACATCCTGTAAACTGACATTGAAATTAAATTTTACTTTTTTTTTCTTTTGAGAAATTCTTCTTCCTGTAGCATTTACTGTAAAGTGTACCTTCCGTAACAGAAGTTTTAAAAAAAGTATATATGTGCTTATATGGAAGCCTTGCCAGTGTGTGTTAACGTAGATACAAACAACCAAAAACAACCAAAAACAACCATAAAAACGTGTGTATCTTTGCTCTTTCTTTGCCTATGTGATGATATATATTACATATTTTTGCTTAGTCATGTTTGTATTGGTTAAAATTAAAGAAAATTCAGTTCATCATATTGCCAATTTTGTGCTTAAAAAAAATGCCAGTCTACACTGCACAATACTGCAAAAAACACCCAAACAAAAAGTGGCTAAAATGCTTAGAGTTTTAGGCGCTACTTTAGACAAACTGGGAGGTATTGGTTTAAATCCCATTGATGAGTAATTTCAAAATTCTAGTTTTCGTGTTCATTGGTGGCACTATCAATGGTACAACCAATGAGCTAATTAAAGATAATTAAAGTCACACCACATGCACCCTTAAAAGTTAAACTTTGTTCTATATCCTTTATTTCTCTGGTGAAGATGTATAGCAAAGCTTTCCTTTAGTCCGTATGGTTGTACTATGCACCTTGAAAGTGTAAAGATACATAGCTTACTACAGGTACAAAAGATCAGGTACCCTTGATGATATCCACCCCAGAGACCGGGAGAAACAAGTCTACAGTTTGGTTTGTTTCTGGGAATGCGTGCCTTTATAGTTAGACCCTAAACTATGACGCAAACTTTTCCAAAGCTGCAGAAAAAGCAAGCTCATTAAAAAAAATAAGAGTGAGTAATTAAATTATAAACTTGACAGTGGAAAGTAAAAGTGAAGTTTTGCGGAGTTGGTGAAAAAGCGAGAGCAAAGCAGAAATGAAACAGGAGCTGATGGAGCGCGTGAGCATGCGGTACCAGTTTCTCTTACAGAACACGGGCCTTAAGATATAAGGAAAAGAAGGGGGGAAGAGGAAGAAAAAGTATCAATCGATAGGGTTAAATTATTCATCGTCATTAATTATCGATCGCTCTCCGCTGCCGGTTCGTCCGCCTTGCGCCCGAGTTGAAAGCGGGGAAAGCGCGCTTTATTAAAACTGGCTCGAGCCTCATTGTTTCATGTCCCGCGGCAAAGAGAAAGCTCGAGCTTGGTTCGACCAGAGTCAGAGAAAAACCTACATACACACGCACACACACACACCCCTCCTCGTTCTATCTTTCCGCGCGGGAGAGCTTTGGGGAGGCTCGTGCGTTGTTCACGGGGCGGCTGTGTCTCGCGCCGATCGATGCGGGATCAATGGCTCGCGCTGACTAATAGCCAGAGAGCGCCTTTGATCTCGCGACTGAGAGATCAAAACCCGCGCGAGAGGAAAGACCGAGAGAGAGGGGAAGCGAAAAGGGGAACAGGCTGCGCCGCGCGAGCGGACCTTAAACTTCACACCCACGCGCACCAACACTCTGTCGTGTCGAGAGGTGACATTACGCTCTTTAACGGCGCTTATTATAGATATGAGTATCACCTGACATACTCCTAGTGCTCATTATCTAGCACTGTGTATATACACTACGCTTCACATGTACAAGTGTTGACAGTTTTTATATAGGGCTTTGAGATTCATCAAATAAATTTTTTTCTACATTCTTATATAAAGCAACTCAACCTTCTTCAACGTGTACATGTGTACAAACCCACACTTATTTTATGCATGCATACAAATATAAAACAAATAAACATATAAACAAACAAACAAACAACAACAACAAAAAAAACATTTCTGCCGGGCTGTTCCAGCAAAACAGAAACACTGGACCTCCTCACTGTAAGGGGCAAGTATTCAGGCCTGTACACTACCTTGATGCTTTCTCCACATCTGTTGTATGTTTTTGCACCACTGAACTCTCAAAAGTGTACTTATTTTTGCAAGGGTGGCTTCATGCACAGCAACCCTAGGATAATAGTAGTCGTAGTCAGAGTAATACTGCTGACAGTGGTTTCCTGCGATGCCTTTCTCAACACCCTTATAAACAGCTGCGTTTTCATTTTCCCCACTAGTTCACAAGCATTTTGGGACAGTGACAATGTGCAACCCTTTATGTAATGAAGTCTTGCCCTTAGAGATCACTTAAGTCACAATTTAAATGCAAATATTTGGGCAACATTTGTCACTACAGCTTGAGGTTTCATTTAATTTTTTTTTTCATATTTATAATATGTCAAGGTGTTTTATAATTTTGAGCAGTACATACACTATTATAAAGTAGCCAATACATAGTCCCAATAATGAATTATTTTGCAACAGTGCTTTTTTTGCTCACTGCTCTGTTAAGGAAAAGGTCATGGGTTCAAGCCTTGGCACTGCCAAGCTGTAACTGCATCACCCTTGCCAAGGTCATGAACCCTCTCTGTTTCAGGCATGTCCTATATCTTGGTTCACCCTCAGCTAGGGCATGTGATAATAGGTGCATTTATTTGGAGAACCTCTAAAACTGCAACTCATAAATGTGCAAACAGGAAAATTTTTGAAAACTTCTAAAATTAATCATATAAACCAGTTAAAAAAATTATGAGCTCCCTGATTCTAGAACTGTTTTCAAAATTGTTTATATCATATATAGTTCTGGAATTTCCGTTTAAACAGGCCCTGATTCTGCCCTTGTGTATCTTTTAAATAGTGATATTGTGTCTAATTAACTAAAATAAATAAAGACTGTGATGTACTTAATTGTATTTAATTCAGTTAAAAACAGCTTTTAACATTATTTACCATTATTTATTTTTGTACAAATTACATATATTGCTGGAGTGGGAAATCTGATTTTAATTGAAATATATTAATACATAAACTGTCACAAATCTTTTCCTCTTGCCATCTCCATCTAAAATCGAGACCAACAAGGCCTGCACAACAGCTTTTATACACGTCACATCCTTTTTGTACTGTATACGCAAATAGAATTGATTAATTGTAATCATGCAATAGCCTACATTTAAGAGTTTGCATGCATTTGAGATGCTACAGACTGCTGTAAAACTGAAAGAAATCATTTTGCGGTTAACAAAATTTTACCAGAAAAAAAGTCAATCTTACCCCAAGTGTACGTGATCAGTGGAGGTCAAGTTAATTACTGGGATTGGCTTCCTGAATTTTAGCATTTTTATTGATTTGTTTGTTTGATTAATTTGAGTAAACTGGATAGGAGAAAAAGAGAGAGAGAGAGAGAGAGAGAGAGACAGAGAGATGTAATGGAAACTGAGATATTAATGTTGTAGGCTATATGAATGTTTTTTTTCACACAGTTACATTCACATTGCCCTCTAACAAGTGCCCTTTTTAAAAGAAATGACATTGCTGGCACCAATTGCTCACAAGCTTTTCTCTTTATCTATCGTTCTCTTCATCTCTACGCCCCCTGGCCAGTGAGTTACTCTATCGCACTCACTTCCCGAATTAACCACTCAAAAAGTCACCACTGACTCAATCAATAACTCATACATAAACTCTGCTATAATCGCTCTACACGCAGGCCTGACAGGCTTTACCTTCTCCTCAGCCCCATCCACACACAGAACTCGTTGGCATTCTAACAAATGCTGACGATTTTGTTGGATTCTGCACGCATTGAGTCATGAAGAAAAGATAGAGCTATCCCCATTACAACGCACACTAACTTCTCATTTGTATTCTTATGAAATTTCATTCATACTACCTTGTTTTTTTTCCCCTTTATGACTCAAGCAGGATGGTCTGGCAGTTGGATAAAGTGTACTATGTTATACTATACATTTCTATACTATACCATACCATACCATACCATACCATACTATACCACACCATACCATACCATACCATACCATCACAACATTCAGGGCGGTTTTGCCTCCAAAATAATGTTATCACAACTATTCTTATTATTCTTATTATTCTTATGATTCGATCCTCTCCTGTCCTATCCTATCCTATCCTATCCTATACTATACTATACTATACTATACTCAGGGCTATATGTATTCAGGGCAGTTTTTTTTTCATCAATTATTCTTAGCATTCTCATACTCCATAGCAAAACAATAATTATTTTATATTATTTCATCATATAGAAGCATTTATTTTTTATGTTGAAGTGTGTATACATTTTTTAGGGTCACTCTGTATATATTTATGTTTCTAGCAAGATATAAAACGCAATATTAATTGTGCTTGTTTCAAGAAAGTATCTTTCTCACTCTCTCTGAATGTGGGTATTTCGTACCTACCATATTAAATAGAAATAACATAAAATAACATGCTAGAGAGAGAGAGAAAGAGAGAGAATTTGAAAATTCCAGGCTCTTTCTTGCAGTCCTCTCTCTCAGGCCTCTCTCTGTCTCTTTTCTAGCGCTTTGATTCTGTGGAGTGGTTTGATCTGTACAAGAGCGAGTTTTGTAAACACATTTCACGATCCTATAGCCAAAGGCAAGGGGAGAGAAGAGCACATATAAATGAGCGAGAGACAGAAAGAGAACAATAGGGGGCATCGCAGAGGAGAGACTGCAAGGGGGGGACACTTAATGAGCGGCTTCAGTGGACTGGTGGGCACACGGACAGAGCAAAATTTTAAAGTAAATAAAAAAATAATGTTCCCCCCATGGACGAGTTGATGAAATCTAATGTAACAGTGGATGTCTCCAGCTGCAAAAGCATGGCTGGCTGCGGCATGTCTGAAGCGACATTTCCCGACATTGACATTGAGAGAGAAAGAGCGATAGATCGATAGAGAGAGAAAGAGAGAGAGGGAGAGAGAGAGAGAGTTAGAGAGAATTGGGTATGGTAGACAAAGCAGATTACAGTGGAAGCAAATAAAGAGAACAGCAGCGGCAAACAGATTCGGCGCGAGCTGAACCAATAAATGTGCGCACTCCGATTCTTTTCTCGCTTGTTTTGCTCCACAGCGGCGTGTGTAGTTCCTAATGCATTTAACTTCGATTGGGAGAGCGGTAATAGGACTAACCCGTTGCCTCCATCGTCTCCTCTCCACGGGATACGCCGAACAAAAGACCTTTAGAGCTACTCTAATACTGACAACTGTAGACGATGAGCTTTAGGCTATTATCAAACTTATACAATTGAATCATACAATCAAAGGCCTACTGCACTCCTACACAGCCACATTTTTGACAAGTTAGAGGATTAGGCATTACCCTAAAACTACAACAACAACAACAAAATGAAGAATAAGGGTATATACATATAACATGAGAGAGAAAGTGGTGGCTCTGTGTCTTTGGTCTTCCAACATCATATATGTTATATGTTGCTTACTTGATGGTGCATGATGTATTCTACATTGGCTACAATATTTTATTAAAATTTTTAGTTGACAAACTTTTATTTATTGGTTAATTATAATTTTTTTGTTTATTTAATAAAAAAAGGAGTGACAGTAAGAGAGAGAGAGATAGAGGTCTTTTTGCTTTTTATTCAGACCTCTTTGTCTCAAGACCTGTTTTCAACATTCACAAATACACTGCAATACCCGCTGGCCTTACACTATTGATTTTTAATTAGATGGGAGAATAATAGGTGAAGGAAGGGAGATGAAAAAAGGAGAGGAGGATGTGGCCAGATTAGGCAAATACACTGATAGATGAATGAATGAATGAATGAATGAAACCAGTATGCTTACCTGGTTCACAGCGCTATTGTTGCAATTAAAGCTGTAATGGATATAAACTATGGGAAGCAGTGAAATGCCAGCGAGTGGTCTTTTGGATTTTGTTGTGTGGTTATTTTAACACTGGGGTTTTTATTGGGTAGTTAAATAGATCAGAGAATATCAGTAGGGTTCCATATATATTTAAAAAATCAATCACATTCTTGATTTAGTAACAAGTGGACTATTAATTACAGCCATTCAAGAACACGATTTCACGAAAACCAAGACTTGAGTTTCCCAGTAGCTTTCAGTACGATCAAGCGTCCTAGGAATTCTAAGGATATAATCATACCATGCAGACAGATATTGATGAATGACAACATCTCGCCTATATATTCACTCAAATTCAGTTCAGTTTGCAGCTAATTTACACATCAAAGTCTATTGGATTTCAAGTGTACAGGTTCAAAAGTTTAATTCAGAACTGTACAAAACTATACACAGACTTTCAAATGAGCTTTTAAGCATTCTTTTGCATTTTTAGAATTAATTCAAGCCTTCAGTGAACACGACATATCATCTAAAAGAACTTCCTCTGTTCATCCTTAAGCTTTTCTTGCCCTATCTACTCTCTACACACACACATCAACCATATGCTAATAACTCAAGCAAATCTACATCCACTTAACCCTTCTCTCTCTTTTTTTCGCACCTTTTCCTCCCTCCCTTACTCTGTCTGCCATAATGATGGTGATTAAGTGTAGAATTACTCCAGAGGGCTTAAGCAGTGACTGCCCTGACCCAAACTCAACACACACTATCAATCTTGCAGCTGCCTCGCCTTGGCTATCTTGCTGCCTTGTGTCTCCTGCTGTCTTTAGTTTTTATCTCGCTTGTTATCTCTGTCTATCGTCTCTATCGTCTTCATCCTCTTATCGGTCCCATACTTTTCTAGCCTAGGTTATTTTTACCTTAATGTTATCGTGCTTTAGGATACTGTAGGTCTGCGCTCCACTCCACTTGCCTTTCCCTGTAATTTGTCTTCATCCCGTGCACAACTTTGTCTTTGGAAGAATACAATGTAAATCAGAGTAAAACTTTATTTAAAAGAAATCAAGGATTTATAAAGACACTTAAAAGATATGTTGGTTATTTCCTATTTAAGTCTGGCTCCTTTCTAGTTTATTCCGCATGTCCTCCCACTGAATATTTAATTATTATTATTATTATTATTATTATTATTATTATATAATAACCTTAATATCTATAGTAGTTCTTTTATTGTTACTATTATTTACTAACTCTTCTGTGCTTACTATGATTTCTTCTTAAAATAAAGGTATTTGGGATTCTGCTGTGTATTTCCCTACACAAATCAGTTAAGACGCAATCCAAAAAAACGTGACACAAATATAATCAGATACACTACAAGTCAAAAGTTTACACACACCTACTAATTCCATGTTCTTTCCTGATTTTTATTTCTTGAAACAATGCTAAAGGCGTCCAAAATATGCAATAATCTCCTTTGCATAGCTGATATTAAGACGTGTCTGCTACTTATGCCCTGTAAAGCCTTCATAACGGATCTTATCTGAAGTACTGTTTTTTAATCTGTGATTTTTAAGGCTGGTAACTCTAATTTAACTTCTCCTCTGGAGCAAAGATAATATTTGGTCTTGCTTTCCTGGGATGGAGACAGTTTCATCACGGTGCTTGATGGGTTTTACAAATGCACTTGACGATACAGTTTTCGCAAGAACTATTCCAGAACTGTTGACCTTCGTGTTTTAAAGTAAGAACTGACTGCTGCTGTTATTGTTACTTAATTGCATAATGCCACATAGTTTAAAAAAAAAAAACTATAACGTAGATGTACATTCTATAATGTAAAAAATAAATCCTTATTTTTGACTGGTACTGTCTATAGTCGCTGTCATTTTAACTTGACCTGATTTCACAATGACGGCAGTGATCCAGTCATGGTGTTCCTCTAGACTTTATTCATCTGATGTAACAGTCTGCTTAAACAATTGAGGAAAACCAGAAAAAAATGACTAACGTGACCTAACATGCACTTATAACGGTATCACCATGACGTCATTTAAGAGCTTCGCACGTGACTATCACCAGTGCGCGCGTTTTTTTAAACGGTGTGGGAGAATGATAAAGGACAACCACGACCTATAACTCCAACTCTTGATCCCTAACGATGTGCAGTCGTTGTATTCGACAAGTTTAAAGTCGTTAAAGCGTTTTGCAGTGGTAATTGGATTGAAGAGCTCGTTGAGCCTGAGCGTGTTAATCTCTTTTGGAACCACGAGTTGAGAGTTCCCATACAAATTGCCACTGACAACGTGAGAGAGGAAAAGGAAATAAGTCTCACCAACTACAAATCCAGTTTCCAACACGTGAGCGCGGTGCACGTCACTTTTTTTCTTTTTCTTTTTTTTTTGTCCATGAAGAATTGCATTGATGAGAATTAAACACATATTTGTCGTGTGTTAATGAATCTTCTAAAACAAATGTACACGTGATAGTCAAGTGTGCATCTGAAACGTGTAACAGTACTCCCTCTATCCGCTGTTATCTGGATGCCCTCTCAGTGTCCGGCCAACTCGAGACCTCATTTCCACTCGTGCACAGCCCTGAACCCCGCCAGCGCGAGCCCACCTCTGCGCGTGTCAAATCGAATCTCTACCCAGGCGCCTAACTGCACGCGCCGTGTCCGCGCCATAACACGCCGCGTGCGCCGGGAGTGCGCGATGACGGATTACGGAATTAGACGAATAATGACACCTGACACTTCTGTTACCGCTCCCTGAGCTCCCACCGCCAGCGCTAAATAAAGAGCAGAGATGGGAAAATACAGACAGACACACTTGAAGAGAAACAGGAGAGAGGGATGGATGGATGGAGAAAAGGAGAACGGGTGCACGCGCGAATAGAGATTTGGAGAAAGGAAACGCGAGGCGGAGTACACAAACATACAAATACGTCACCGTAGGATCGTGCTGATAAATGAAAGCCACTGTTTTTTTTTCATGTCTTTTTGGAATTTTTGCATGTATCTTCAAATCCAATCAAGGCCCTGTTTTATTAATGTCACTCCAGCACGCCTGTGACATGACATACAGTGAGTGCATGCACCATTTGTGACAGCAACAGGCCCTAGCCTACAGAAAAAGTGCTTCCAAAATGCATCCAAATAAAAAGTATTTTCATGCATTGAAATAAAATGCATTCTTAAATACATTATTAAATGCAACTATTTATTTTTTTTAAGTTTATGCTTAAACTAGTAAATTCAGAATAAAAATTAGAATGGTTGCATTTCATATTAAGCTTTATTTAAACCAATAAATTCAGAATAAAAATTAGAATGGGTATATTTTATATTAAGCTTTAGATATTTACAGGGCACTAGCAAGTACTTGTTGATGGGTAATGTTTGTAGAAATACAGTAGTTAAAAGGTTAAAGCTGATCAGCTTTAATGTAATCAGTGATATTATTATTACAGTGTTACAGGTTGAAGCTCACGGACAGGTCTGTCTGTCTTTCTGTACAGCCTGACTAATAAAAAGAAATAAAATCATGTAAGGTTAAGCCTGTTCATGGTAAGTTGTATTCCTTTCGTCATCACCCAAATACACTTCCTGTTTGGTAATCTAAGAGTGAATGACAGAAAAGAAATTTGAAAAAGTAGATCGGATAAAAATTACGTTTTGTCTTAAAGCGGCTCAAGTGGAGCCGAATGGAGATTCTCAAGTACGTTAAAATTCACTTATCAGTGGTTGATTTAGTTCACACCCACAGTTTAACAAATGCAAAGTACGCGGTCAAAACATGCGGTTTATAATCTGGCATATAACTGCCCTTCACTCAAAATTTTTATTTCATTTTTGGTGCAGATTTAACTTCAGGCAAATACCTAAGAATTGGAAAAGTTTCTTTAAATTCTATATAGCCATATAGCCAGTTTTTCATGATGCTGTGACAAATTCTGTCTGGACAGACAGACAAACATTCTGAGATATTTTTCTGTCTTTTAATGTGTGAAACATAAAGATATTATTGAAATAGTGAGTTTTAACCAATTGTACAGACAAAACCATTCCATTAATCATATTGATTGGAGCTCAGTGGTAGCTTTCTCGTCTACTATGCGGAAGGCCTGGGTTTGATTCCCAGCCACTGGATGCAGTGCCAGTTCCAAGGCCAGATAAAATGGAAGGGTTGCCTCAGGAAGTGCATCTGGCACAACACCAGTGCCAAGTTGTGTACAGGTCGGATGGTCCGCTCTGGCGACCCCTTGACGGGAGGGCATAAAAGACCTTATGTTGAGTTTTATTTACTGAACAACAGAAGTGCAACCCTAAGCAAGTGCCTTCTCTTTTTATAAAAGGCACATTAATTTTTGTACACTTTATATATAACTACTTCAGCAAAAACATACTATTTCAAAAAGTTACTAGCTTAACATAATAAATGTATTTATCGATTAAATAAAAAGAAATAACACAACTGTGTTTACTGAACTGAAAGCAGAAAGTTGATTAGTTATTAAAATTACATTTAGGCATTTGGCAGACGCTAGTATCCAGAGCGACTTACAAAAGTGCTTTTTATTTCATACTCTACAATATAAGCCTGTTAATTTTATCCTAACACCTTTTTAACACTGTGACCCTTTTAACAGACTAGTAATTACACAGCTTATTACAAAAAAGAATATTGAAAATATACACTACAGTCACAGATCATTACACAGTCCAAAGTGTTAATCCTTAAGGCAAGCATGCAGTACTAAACTACACCTCGGTAAATAGTTGCTGTGTTGAATCTGGTGTGTTACTCACAGTATAGTAGCGAACCCTGTAGTAGTGTAGTATAATTTATTAGATTCATCTGTATATTATATGATATGTAATTTTTTTTATCATCATTGATGCTAATGCAGCTTTAAAAGTTATTTATTACTTATTTCTTAGCTAAAATCAAAATGAGTTTTAAATTAAAATGAATGGTTTACCCACCGCCTAGTATCAGGTATGTTAGGAAAGTAATAAAATAAATTGTTAAAATAGGGTGCCTAAATAGATGCTGAATTAAATTTTAAAACAATGAACCGCAAAGTATTACCATGTATTGCAGCATTATAATAACATCTACAGGGCAACTGTTGTTGGTAAGATATATATATGTGTAACCTGTGCTTATGTATGCAGAGGTTATAATTAAAGCATATTCATAGAATTAATTTTAAGTATCAGACTTGGTACATCACAGGTGGGCAAAAACATAATTTAGTCATCAACAATCCAGACAGACAGAACAAGGCAAATGCTAAGCACTAAAAACTAGCGCAATACTAATGACACAAGATGCTAAGTAGGTTGTGTCCAATAACCTGAAAAAGCTGTAGTAAATGCTGATAAACATTTAAAACCTATGTGAAAAAATTACTTTTTCTTATTTACTTATCCATCGTCTATACCGGTTTATCCTGTATACAGGGTCACGGGGGCCTGGAGGGCACGAGGCATGGAACACCCTGAATAGGGATGCCAATCCATCGCTCACACACCCCTGTAATAAGTTGCCTTTATGCTTGAAGTGGTGGCAAAAAAATTATGCCTGGTGTTTTATTGTATGTGTGCAATGGAAAAGCTTTGATGCATATGCAAGACATCAAGTCACAATTCACTGGGCTGTAAACCGTTTATATAATTGGATTTGAAGTGATAATCATTCACATGCCATATATGCACCCATAATGCTTTTGCTGCAGGGTGGTAATAGACATGTATCTAATGTGTAGTTGTGATCTAACAGCAAGGGACCTAGACTGTTTCCCCTAAGAACAATAGCCTATAATATTGAAGAGTGTATTGTGTAATGGAATCTGTACTCTCTAATGTTTTGGCTTTGCTGTTTGTGCACATAGGGCAGTAGATTATGACTTTGAATGCCCTGTCAAAGCAAAGAAGAACAGGGGTACCTCAGTGGCAAGGGCTCTGGACTACTGATCAGGAGATTATGAGTTTGCATTTTGGTATCAATCTGTCACTGTTTGACCACTTAGCCAAGTCCTTGTTGTCTCTATTTAATGGAAAGTAAATTTGAGTAAAACATTCTTCCAAATGTAAATGCAAACATCTGGGGTTGCACCCAGATATCAAATTTTCCTTGTGTATTTCCTAATGACTCTCACATCTTTTCAGACATCAGACATTCCCACTTCTCCAGGTCCATAAATGGCCCATCTCTGTTGGCCCACACTCCAAAATGTTTGACCGTGTCAATTGACCGAGTCGATTGTGAGAACACTGAGCGAGGACACCCTGAATTAGACAGTCCAGGCACGGTACTGTACGGCACTGTACATATGTACTGTCATATGTACTCTTATACACACTCATTCAATCTTAATGGCAATTTACACTGTCAATCCATCTACATTCATGTGTCCAGAAAACATGGATGAAACCCGCGAGAAAAGGTAAGAAGATGCACAATCTTATATAGAGAGTAACCCTGAAGTAGACCCTGAAGTAGACTTCACTTAGCAGATTTATCGACCTAAAAATTTTGGATCTAAATTGAAAAATGCATACATTTATAACTTATAAATAGCAGTTTGTCCCTATTAAGCAAGTCAAAAGTGCCGGTAGCAACAACAACCCCTTTAAGATACCATGAGGAAGAGCTTTTGAGAGCAGCCAGACTCGAAAGGTAACCTATCCTCATTTTGGTGATACAGAAAATGTGACCAATGTATAAAAGGCTTGTGTTTCAGTAAAAGCTTTCATGATCACTTCTGCTCTGGGAAAATAGAACAGTGCAAATGTTGAGTAGACCTAAAAAAGGGTCTTTATGAGGAGCTGCAATAAAGTGTAATCACACACAAAAGTCAAGAGGTAAAGAACACACTAGCAAGAACTAATGATAAAAGCACTAGTTATAGAACAAAGGACTTTAGACCTGAACAGTGTTTTTTTCTGTCTATCTATTTATCTATTTATCTATCTGGAAAGATAGTGCCGAACCATATACTTTGTGGAAGAACTATGGTTGGAAAAAACACATTTGAATGGAGATCACTTAAACACTTGGTCAAATTGCATTGTAAAAAATGAACAGTTATAGCTATGTTTAATAGTGACAGTAAGACCATTGATGAGATGGTGATGATGAGATGGAATCACAGGATTGGGACGAAATAGCTGTGTGGCCAAAAGAAAACCATTTGTTAGAAAAAAAAAACTTACATTTGCTAGGGAGCTTAAAGATTGGACTTTGGAGCAATGGAAAAGTCCAGATACAGTAGACGATATTTCAGAGTGATGGGTGCATCAGGGTAAGAAGCACCCATCATGCATAGTGGCCACTGTACAAGCCTCTGAACTGGAGTTGCTTCAGTTGGTCAATGTTATGTGGCAATAAAATGAAGTACTGAACCACCTGAATGTACAGAATGACCAGGTTATCACATTAATGGAGTTTTCCTTTCCTGATGGCACAGACATACTCCACGTCTTAGATTATGAAAGAATGGTTCATATATAATTGAACACATTTGTTTATGGTTCAAGAAGATAATTTAAGGATGGTATGGTTCTGTTTGAGTGATTCAGGGAAGTTGTCCAAGCGCCCTCACCAGACGCATGGCCTTGGAGTGTTTAGCGGGCTATTTACATGCAGAATATGAATGAAATTTGACTATTTGATCAAATTGTGAAGTATATAATGGCCTATATGTTAAACCTTTATTTGGCACGTATACATTTCAGCACAGTGAAAATCTTTCTTTGCATATTCCAGCTTGGGGTCAGAGCACAGGGCTAGCCATGATAGAGCACCCCAGTGCTATATCATGACAGTGTTAGGACCTTGCTCAAGGGCCTACAATGGCAGCCTGGTGGAGCTAGAGCTTGAACCACTGACCCTCTGATCGGTAACCCAGAGCCTTAAGCACAGAGAAAATCGCTTACTGCCCAAGTGCAAAGAAAAGGAACAGTTTAGAACTTGTTATTTTCATTATGGAATTAAATTTTTAACCTGCTGAGCTACAGTACCACTGTGCTACTCAGTAGGCAGTGTTTGCACTGTTTGGAACTAATAAGCTTAAAACATCGTATATTTCCTCTGTTTTTCAAAATGCTTTTGTCAACTCTGTTTTTGCAGTTAGAGCTTTCATACCCACTGAAACTTTTTTTTGGTTTGTTAGAGAGAGAGAGAGAGAGTACAAGAGACAGGGACAGAGAGACAGAGAAAGAAGGAAATATTGACAAAGCCTAGATATACACATACGTCATCCACTGTAGCCTGCCTGTGTTTTGTATTTTATAGCTACACTCTTTACTGGCGGAACAAGGTGACAGGCACTTTCCTTCAACAGAATATATGGCCCTTCTCTTGCTCCCTCTGCCTCTCCCTCTTTTCCTGTGTGTTCTGTCTCTCCCTCCTCTATGTCACTGTCACCTCCTTTTTCTTCCCTGCTGTTTAGCTCTCCTTTTTTCTTTTTTATTGTTGTCATCTGTTCCCTTGCCATGTTTCTTATCTTTTGCTGGTTATCTTTATGTCACTTGCCTTAATGCACCTTCATTCTATCTTCTGGATCGACAAGCCTTGCCTTCCATCTTCCTCTGGACCCTAAAAAAAAGTACCAAACTGTCCTATCTTGGTTGCTGGAATGTTAACATCAGGTACTGTATGTATTTAGTACGCTTCATTAGAGAGGGTTATACTGTATATACATAAACCAATCCTGCACACAGAACCTTCAGAGGGTTCCTCCAAAGGGACATTTAAAGAATCTACATGAAGTCTATAATTAAACTATTTGTTCCTAAGAATGTATTGACAAAATGCATATCATTTTTAACATTGATGGTCTACAAATTTATCACTAAATTATACCTTTTCGTGTAACTGGGATGGTCCACAAAATGGTTCAAAGACACCCACATGTCTTTTGATAACATTTCATTTAATATTTAATTCCAATATCCTGTTATAATAACCTCCGCTCTTCTGGGGAGACTTTCCATCACATGCTGGAGCATGGCTGTAGAGATTTGCCCATTCAGCCCCAGCAACATTGCTGACATCGGGCAAGGCAGCCTGGCTTGTAACCAGTGCTCCAGTTCACCTTAAAGGTGTTGGGTTGGGTAGAGGTCAGGGCTCTATGGAGGCCACTCCAGGTCTTTCACACCGATTTCTAGTGAAAGAAAAGTGTAATACTCCGTCATACAAAGACAATCTATACTTCAGATTTGTGGCAACGGTTTCGAGAAGGTATACATATGGGTGTACTCTACTGTGTACTCTCTAAGACTGACCCCTTAAAATCACGTAAAATAACGTAGCCTAAATGACAATTCAATGTAAAATACATTACGCTGTGGTGCACTAAAGTTGCCAATGCTTACTGCCCAAGTGCAAAAAAAAGAAACAGTTTATAACTTTTTATTTTCATAATGGAATTTAATTTTCATCCAGGATTTAGTGCATCTTAGATCTGTGCAATTTTTGTGCCAGGTTCAAATAGATTCTCTGCTTACACTGTATCTCTCATATAAGCTGGAATTTTCCCCTCTTTTGCTTCCACTTTTACTGTTTTTGCCTTCCTGCACACAGTACACACTTCTTTCTGCAGTGTCGGAAAAACGAGCCCCCAGTGTCGGAATCAATTAGTAGAGTGCGGCCGTTCCTTGACGGAGGTAAATATTAAACTGCACTAGGCACCAGTAGAGAAAGCGAGAGAGAGAGAGAGAGAAAGCAAGAGAGAGCCCTCCGTTCCTAATCCACCGCATCGATCAGCCGGGGATGAGGGTAATATATTATTTTGACAAGATACGATCCTCCGATGCACACCACTGTCCCTGGCGATCGATTCCTTTTTTCCTCCCTTTTCTTCTTTTCTCCCCTCAGCAAGGGACATTGCGTGCATGCCACGTTTTGGTGTCAGTCTCTCTCTCTCTCTCTTTTTCTCTCTCTCTCCTTCTGTGTCTCGCTGTGTGCACGTCTGCGTTACGTTAGCTCGGGAATAGAATCGAGAAATAATCATCCAAGTTATTGAACAGGACCTTTTAATGTGTCCAAAATTATATCAGACATCACTGACTATTATACACTGAGGTGACATGAGGGATGGCATAAAATTGAGGGTTAGGCCGCTCTCTTCCACTTCTTTGATGAGCTTCCTTCTTTCTTGTTTCTTTGTTTGAATACCAATTTCCTGAACCATACAATTTTTCCCCCCAATTTTCCAATCATCTGCTGTCTCTGTCTTCTTGTGCCTAGTCTCTCTAAAATATTCCTAATTGGCTTTTTGCATGCTCGGTACCCGGGTTATGTAAAAAGCTTCTATTTCTTCAAGACCAAACTTAATTAATTTAGAAGAGAAGAAGGTGACCAAAGATTGATAGCTAATTATCAGCAAGGTTTCTGTATCTCACTGCATCTCACCGTGAACACTGCATGCATCGCACTCACCGTAAATGAGTTTTTTTAGAACTAGTATCCTCTAGAACTGCTCCATCTAAATATCTTTCATTTTTTGCTTAAGCTTCGATTGACTATGATTTTCTGTACGCGCGGATAAATAGAACTGTACATTTTGTTACATGTACATGTACACGATGTGTTCCTGTCTCCTCTCCGTCTCACTTTTCACTTTCACTATTTTTTATTCTGCCATTTTCTGCCACTTTGGTCACAGAGAGGAATCAGTAATGCAGTCGCTCCCTTATGCAGCCCCCTGCTGCGTCGAGCGAGTGGTTTGGCCTGTGAGACAGGACCAGAAGAAGGGGGAGCTGAGGGGTCAAGGTGAGCTCTAATACACTATTGATCCTACCCAATTGAAAACCTGATGGAAATTTTGCCCCCCCACCCCACCCCTCTACTGTTTTCAGTCCCCCTTGTTCCTTCTAGATTGTCTTTGCCTTTTTCTTATTTGTCTCTTATGTCTCCCCTGTGTAGATCTTCTTTAGAGTAGTGCCAACCCCCCCATTTTTTTTTCTTTTTACAAATTATATCCTACTTATAAAATGCCTTTGAGGTCTCTCTCTCCGTCCCTCTTTGGTCTCTATAACCCCCCTCTTTTGCAACCCCTTTTTGCATCCATTCTTTTTAAGTCTAATCTGTGCGTCCATCGCTGATGTTTTGCCAGCTCCTCTCTCTCCCCCTACCGGTCCAACATTTTCTCTCCTGATGTCTCGGCTTCCTTTTTGATTCCTGATGTTCTTTTTCCACTCAGAGTCATTTTATATTGATTTAGGATACAGCTCGAGAGCGTGTGTGTACTTGAGAGGTAGTGCACCGGTGTCCTCACTTACACGCACACAGTAAGTGGAGCAACTGCTATGGTAGTGTATTAAATGCCACAGTGGGTTTGGCCTCAGGACTGCACAGTTATCCTTCGGCAGGAGTTGCCAGTCAATAGTGCTTCATCTTGGTCACCAATCAGGCACACTCCACTCAATCTGTGGTAGCACTTATGTATTCTTTCAGAGTTTGCGACATTTACCATTGAAAAGGACCACATGGTAAATACACACCACTGAGAGCCTGACAGGACTACACTATGAAAAATGCTGTGAAGCGAAGAAAACAAACATTTTTACAACTGAAGAAATTGTAATCTAGCAAAACTTTTTAAATTTGCTATTAAGTGTTTAATTAAATTAACATATAATATCCTTAACTGATCATCACCATAATCAAAAGGCAGCACACAGTGTGTATGTGTGTATAATAATGGTACTTTGTAAGTACATCTCTCTCTCTCTCTCTCGCTCTTGTTTTTCTCTCTCGCTCTGTTTGTGTTTGATTTATGTTCTGTTGTGTACAAGTCAATCAGTAATGCTATCACAACCACAATCTCCCAGTACAATCAGAAGCATTACACCTGCACTGGGGCCTTGTGTTGCCCGGTGGCCTGCGATACACATCTGGAGCATCACAGACCAAAAACAAGCACAAAGAAGAGGGATAGGGAGAAATCTTATCATTTGGGCGAAATCAAGCTTGGACTGTGTTTATGTGCCTTTTTTTTTACTTTTACATTGTCCTGTGTTTGATTTGATTTTCCCCTTATTTATACAATCCGAATAGATAAATCCAGAAATCCAGAAATCCATAAAACACTGAAAGGTTAAAAAACAAACTGTACACCAATAGAAAAAAAAAAGCTATAGATGATAATATGAAATAAAATACAATGTTTAACTCCCACCCCCCCCCCCAAAAAAAACCTGTTCATATTAGATATATACAACCTATTGCAATGAGGTTTGTATAACTTGTATGAAAATGTGCATCATTAAGATGACTTGTTGCATATGGAGTTAGCAGTGCAACTGTATTTATGATGGTATACTATTTAATTATATAATATTTAGTTATATAATATATACTATATATATTACCCCTATTTTGTTCCAGTTTCATCCAGTCTCACTATATATATATATATATATATATATATATATATATATATATATATATATAGTCCTGCAAATATAATCAGTTATATCATAATTGATTTATTATTTGGATTTAATTCCATTAAAGCCACATAAATATAATAAAAGTATGAAAATGTGGAGGAGGACATTAAAATAGGAACATCAGCCCTAACCCTTTGAGACCCAAATGTCCCACATTCTCATATAGAATTTCATAACTACTACTACTACTACTACACACACACACACACACACACACACACACACATATTTGGTATAATTCTTTTGCCAAACTTCAAAAACTTCTGTTTGAAGACATTGATTAAATTCATATTTATGATCTAAACTGATAGGGAGAGTGTTTGGTCTGACGTTTGCTCAAGAATTAAACAATAACCTTTCTGCTAATTAAATACAACATTAAAGAGACAATGCCTTGTCCACATCACAAAGGATAAGGCCTTAATAGTCACCATCACATATATATTTTTTTATCTTTTAAGACATCAAATTCAAAGAGGAAGGGTGTAAAACTAATAATAATGAGTTAAATTGGTTGAGTGCTAAACACAAATTACTTTACTTCTGTCATTTTATATCCTTGCATTAAGGTGTATAACTTATTATTCATATTATACACATACCTATATAGACCTACATATACCTTGATAAACCTATAACCATGAAGAACCTAGTTTCATAAAAACTCTGAAAATCTAAACAAATTAAGATCTGAACTAATAGGGAGAGTGTTTGGGCTGACGTTTGCTCAAAAATTTAACAATAACCTTTGTGCTGAACAACATTCTGCGAGTTTACACTACTTGTGATGAGTACTGTTTTGCACGTACACACACACACACACACACATACACTCCTTAATTGCTCGTAAATCCAACTAATGACTGACCTGTTGACTGACACGGACATGTTTACTTAATCTCTGCTCTTGTAAATACACACTTTGTTGTAGCAAAGCCAGCAGACATACTGCATTCATCTGTCTATCTTTTTTATCACCGTCTTGTTCTTTTACAATTTCCTTAATTTTTCTTTCCTATATCTCACCCTGTATCACAGTGTCTGGTTAACTGATGGTACTATACATTTTTTACCCAAATCTCTCTCATTTTATCGTCTGAGTCCAAAGTCATCACTGTGTGTGTATGTGTGTGTGTGTGTGTGTGTGTGTGTGTGTGTGCGTGTGTGTGTGTGCATGTGTGTGTATGTGTATATATGTGATTGGATAAATGCTGCAGTCGTGATGCATGGTCACTCATGGACTGTTCTATTAGCACATAGTCAGCCAGACTCTGTCTTTGCCTCCTAAGTGCTTCCTGTCATGCCGGTGCAACTAATCTCAATCGAATTACATTGAGTTTATATTTTGACTAAGACAGAGGACGAGAGTCTTCGTCTGCTTTCATGGCTTTCGTGTGTCTTTATGTTGCCCATGCCGTTTTCTTTAGGTCTGCTCCTAACCATGAGGGCTTATTTGAGGATATTTGCCTCAAGATGTAAGCTTGTGCACACACATGCACACACACACACACACACACAGACAGATACAACGGTGTGTGTATTCTAATTGTACGCATGTGCGTTATAGTGGTCACTTTAAAAACAACTTTAAATATGCCAATATTATATTTCCACCTTAAATCTTACTTGAATACTAAAATATTAACCTTAAACAAACTTGTGTAGTGTTCTACATAGAGCATATTAAATCAAATATTTACAAATAATTTAACTCATTCATTTATTAAAAAAATTAAACAAAATGTAGGATTATTATTTGTCAATTATAAATTATGTGCATATGAGCCTATATGTGCGGCAGATGACAATTGTGTGTTGCATGAGACTAAAATAAATCAACTAATGCAATTGTTGCAATATTACTGTACTTAAAAATGATAAATTTATTAACAAAACCTTCTCTTTGCATTTAGAAACTCCTGTGCTAAGATATTTGCATGTTAAAATAACAATTACAATAATGACCAGAGGGTATACTACTATATATTACTAAGTAGATTCTAATAATAATAATAAGAATAATAATAAAAATCCTTTAAAGTCTGCACATTATTTTATAGAAGGTATTTTTTTAATATGTCATTTCACATCCCTGTTTTCTCCAAATCTCTATTTTCCCTGCATCTCCAAATCTCCATATCTCATGTGTGACATCTTGTTTCCAAAGAGTCACAGGGATTTGTTAAATTGGTCCCCATCGATCAACTGACCTTTTCTTATTTGCTGTCTCCTAGCTACTCTCCACATGACCAAAAAAGCTAGATCAGGAGATAGGTGCATATGAATATGTGTTTTTGTGTGTATGCTATATTGTAGTTATTTATTGTGTAAAGAGAAAGTTAAGAAAATATGTGGAAAAAAAGAATGCGACCGGGGGAGTAAATATATTTTTGATGTGTAAGGATAACTAACTTTTGTTTACTCCATAATTGCTGCAGCACTGGTGTTACACAGTGTGCGCATGACTGTGTAGCCATTAGGACACCAAGGTCTCGACCTCTGTAGTTTCAGAATACTATTTTCTTTTACTTCTCGCAGAGCCTATATTCAGTTGTCAAATTCAGTATGGAAATAGTAACGTCCTGATCCTAATGCGGTGGCAGAATGTAGTCTACTTGCATTTCAAGACTACCCAATCATTAGGGATGAATCGCCCTCAACTGACCTCAGAGCAGCTAAGAAAAAACACTTTAGCTTAGACATCAGACTTAATGTTGAGCTCCTAAGAAATTATATACTTAACATCTTGCTCAGAGGGGTGCAACACACATAGTTATGTGAAAACATGCAATATAGATGTCAGCCTACTAGATGCCATATTTCATGTGTGTTTTTTTTAGTAATTAGTGATAAGAAACAAGAAAAAAAGCAAGGCAAGCTCATGCACAAAGAAAAAGGAAGAGAGATAAATCTACACCAAAATATTCAACTGTTTAATAGCATTAAATAGTCTAACCTTAGTTAAAGTAGTTTATAGAACTATAAAAGTATAAAATAAATGAGATTAGAAATCTGCATCTAGTTTAGAACACATCCTTGCATTATGTTATATAATAACAATAAAAAGAGTCTCATAGACCACATCATAATTTTGATCCTGGTTATAGGCTTGACTGCGAGTGTAGTACTGTTAATGTCGATAATTATCCATTATTCATCAGAAATTTCTGAGCTGAACACTGAATTAACTAAT